>NC_051424.1:6992689-7007689 GCF_015228065.2 Penaeus monodon | reverse complement strand
GTTGGTGGTGGTGTTATTATTATAATCGTTATCATTACCATTCTACATTATCATTACCATTATCATCATCATCATTCATTATCATCATCGTTATTTTATCATTATCAACATCATCATCATCATTATTATTATTATTATTATTAATAAAAACTAGTGATGATAATAATAATAATAATGATAACAATGATTATAATGATCATAATGATAATGATAATAATAATAATGGTAATAATAATGATAATAATGATAAGAATGATAATACTAATACTAATAATGGTGATAATAATAGTATTAATAGTAGTAATAATAACAATAGTAATAATAAAACATTAATCATTATAATCATTATAATCGTCATTATCATCAGTATTATTTTAACAGATATGTCTTTTTATCGCTCTATTAGATAAATCACAACCTCAGTCCTTTTTCGGTAAAAAAAGAAATGATGCAACGGAAAGCACTGAAATTAATGGAGAAAAAGCTACGTCAAGTGCAAGTCATGACTCATGCAATTCGGAAATCCAGTTTTGTTTCTTGCATTTTTGTCCGTTATCCCCCGCTGCCGTTTATTTCCTAGTTCTGTTATATGTTATCTGAATATCTAATCGTGCCTGATAACTCGGTGATGTAGATATAGGCATTTGGTTAATGGGTGAGTAATGGTTAAAACAAACAAATGTGTTTAATAAATATCACTCTGACTGTAGAGGAAATGAGAGTAGAGAGATTGTAGGGTGGATAATGGCGTGGATCGTTCTAGTGGCTCAGGTTTAAGAAGTTTTGAATGTCCTCAAGAGTTTCTGGAGGAGAGTTAGGTGGAAATGTCTGAGAAACGAAGATTTTTTAACGAGAAGAAGAGGAGGCAGATGTCCAAGGAGCAGAAGAAGGGGTAGGTGTAGGAGAGAATGTGGAAGATGGGACGGAACATTTAGATAGCCAGGTGCGACAGGTGACACGAGAAGAAGGTGCATATATCGGGGAAGTGGTTAGAGACTGGCGTATCTGGATGCAGAATGGCAAAGCAATTTGACTGGGAGAGAGAGGGAATACTGCGAGGAGGAGGACGATAAGGATGAAGAGTAGTAATAAGGGAGGAGGTAGTAGATAATGAAGAAGACTGTGCAGGAGGAATTGGAATGGAGGGCGTTGAGAGAGAGAGAAGAAATGAAATGTTCTGAAGATTGAGTAATAACTTGGGTGGATGATTTCGGAATGGAACAAGTTGACAGCAAGCATCGAGGAGGGCTTAGTGGTAGCAGTGGTCGGGGGCGTGATCACGGGAGAGGAGGCAGGGGTCGGAAAACCATAAGCTAAATTCAGATAGGTTAGTTGATAAAGGGGAGGGGGGATTCAGTGCCTTTATTAAGAGTACAAAATCTTCATTATTGGCCATGAACAGTCTGAAATATGTGCAGAAGATAAACAGTTTACCAATCAGGTCTCCACGAGGTTTCAGGATTATACGAATAACCAAGGGAATACTGTGCCCATGGCTCACCGAGGCGGTTCAGGATTGACACCATGGCATCCTTTCAGCACGGCTCTTATACCTGAGGAAATTATCACAAGAAGGGTTGGAGAAGAGATCGAAAGGGAGAGGGGGAGAAGAAAAGACAAAATAGCAAAATTGGTTGAGCCGAGGGCTGATGCAGTGTCCGGAACCGCTCGCCCCGCTCGGACGGATAAGCAAAATAGTCAAACAAATTGTTCGGATCCCTGCCCAAAGTGTTCGGACAAGTCGGTAACTCGGACCTCTAGAGAGATACCGGACGTAACTAACGTTTTTTTTTTTTTTTCATTAAATCTATCGAAGATTCTGCTAATTGTGTGTGTTGTAGAGAATTTGAGGGTGTACAGTAACTGTCTACTAACTCCACTTTCTGTCTCTGTCTCTGTTTGTCTCTCTCTCCCTCTCGCTTCACAAAATATTTTTATATCCTGTTTGACCTATCTGTAAGAATCATTAAAATTTATTTCAGACAATCATCACTAAAAAGAGACTTGCGAGAAATGACGAAGTTTTCGTGAAAAGTCTTTAGCCTCTCTTGGTAAAGCGAATTCAAGACTAACAGGATGTTAAAACATAGTCAGCGAGTCCAGGACAAGGCCGCTTTCGAATGTGTTGCACGTAGATTTTTTTTTTTACATCCTTTCTCAAACGCGTGTTTCTCTCTCTCTCTCTCTCTCTCTCTCTCTCTCTCTCTCTCTCTCTTATACAAAAGAACAGGTCTGATTTTAAACTCTGGGTATTAATAGATATTCAGCAAGTGCTATAAGTGTTTTGTCACTTTGTCAGTTTCTCAATCTGTCGCTTTGTCAGTTTGTCACACTGTCTTTCTCTCTCTCTCTGTGGTGCAGCAACCATGCTGACCTGCGCTCAAATCCATCGCCGCCAGTGGATGGTAACCCCGGCCATTCCTTGCACATAGAATCAAAATAAAACAGATAGTATGTCACAAGAATACCCATTGTAAAATGGAATAAAACTAGATTAATCAATTAATTAATTAATGTTTCTCTGTCTCTCTATTTCTGTGTGTCTATGTATGCCTGTCTCTCTTTCTCTGTGCGCGTCTCTCCCTCTGTGTGTGTGTGTGTGTGTGTGTTTCTGTGTGTGTGTGTGTGTGTGTTGTGTGTGTGTGTGTGTGTGTGTGTGTGTGTGTGTGTGTGTGTGTGTGTGTGTGTGCGTGCGTGCGTGCGTGCGTGCGTGCGTGTGTGTGTGTGTGTTTCTCTCTCTATCTGTGTGTGTGTGTGTGTGAGTAAGTGTGTGTATGAGTCTGTTTGTCTCTCTCTATCTCTGTCTGCCTTCCTGTGTGTGTGTATGTGTGTGTGAGTAAGTGTGTGTATGTGTCTGTTTGTCTCTCTCTATCTGTGTCTATCTTCCTTGTGTGTGTGTGTGTGTGTGTGTGTGTGTGTGTGTGTGTGTCACTGCCATTCTCTCTATCTCTCGATGTATCCGTTTCTCTGTAAGATTACTGCTTCAGGGAATCTGGTAGCTACAATCTATCACTGCCAAGATGCATTTGTGGCCCCTGCCTGAAGGTATCAAATGGCTCACAGATCAATAGCAACTCTACAAAAAAATCCCTAATTACAGGCATAGATACCAAATTAACTTTCTTTACATTTCCTCTAGAAGTGAATTTTTGGCAAACATGGCAAGACCTACAGTATCTTTTAATGGTTGCCCTAGCACCTAGCCAGAAAAATATGAAATATTTTCTCTGATTTTTCTTTTCTATGAGAAAAATCCCTGCAACTGGAGAGTCATGAACTGTTGCAAGTATTATTGGTCTAAACTTTTTTGGGACTAATTAATAGTATTATATAATTATATTATATATATATATTATATAATAATTATTAATTGCCGACGGGTGGAATGTACGTACATGCCATGGCATGGCAGGACTATCTGCCGGGGGCATGTACGTACATGCCATGGTGGATTTTTTTTTTTTTTTTTTTTTTACAATCTCGGCAAAATATTATTTTTCTGCCAATAAAAATGTGATTAAGTCGTTTTTAACACTTTCTCATTTTTACGATACAAAAAAAAACAACAACAACAACAACAACAAACCTACGATTTCAACTCCATGATGCCACACACTGCTTATTTTATTCGGACTATAGAGCGAATAATGACCAACTTTTTCTCTTTCTTTTAACGGTAGGTTCATGTCTGAGCCGCCGTGGTCACAGCATGATACTTAATTGTAGTTTTCATGTTGTGATGCTCTTGGAGTGAGTACGTGGTAGGGTCCCCAGTTCCTTTCCACGGAGAGTGCCGGTGGTACCTTTATAGGTAATCATTCTCTCTATTTATCCGGGCTTGGGACCAGCACTTGACTTGGGCTGGCTTGGCCACCCAGTGGCTAGGTAGGCAATCAGGGCGAAGTTCCTTGCCCAAGGGAACAACGTGCCGGTTGGTGACTCGAACCCTCGAATTCAGATTGCCGTCGTGACAGTCTTGAGTCCGACGCTCTAACCATTCGGCCACCGCGGCCTTGACGATCATGGGCTTCCATGATTTTTTCTTAGCAATTTAGAGCGGTGGTTTGCCATTGCCTTCCGCCCGGTGTTTTTATCGAGTCACCATCTCTATTTACCCAGCACTGACTTGAGCTGGCTTGGCCACCCAGTGGCTAGGCAGGCAATCGAGGTGAAGTTCCTTGCCCAAGGGAAACAACGCGCCGGCCGGTGACTCGAACCCTCGAACTCAGATTGCTGTCGTGACAGTCTTGAGTCCGACGCTCTAACCATTCGGCCACCGTGGCCCCTAATGATCAACTATGGAGTCTACATAACAAAAAAATATCCTTCAGGCTTGATTTATCAGGAAATATGGCAAATAGAGACTTCAGAAAATAATGAAAACTGAAAATAAAACATATGCTCGTAGTATTACGAAGAAATGGCAAGGGATGCTGGTATTTGGCATGAGCGGTCGCGCATGCTAGGGTGACGATATAAACCCCCGGCAGCGAGGCCCGGGCCACTATGACTACTACCCGTCGGGAAAGGGCTTGACCTCATAATTCACAATTCTGTTTTTAATGGCTACAGTTTCTTTATTTGCAACTTTATGTTCAAGAGTAGGGCAGGTATTTTAACCATCAATCAGATCAATATGTCATATGCAATTTCAGGCATAGCAAGATGAAAATCTCTTGATTTAGTTTGAGCAACCTAGGAACAACACTCATCCTATTCTCAGTCTGAAGATATGAAGTAAAAAATCTTGTTTTTCACATCTGCGTCTGAGCTGACCAATTACCACGAGGGGAAACTGTACACCTGACACTATGCCAATCAAGATATCTAATAATGATTAATGGTTAAGACAAACAAATGTGCTACACATCAAAGGTCATGTAGCACTATGGTAAAGCATTGTGGCGAAAAGGGTAGAAACGAGTTAGCGATTAGGATAAGTGGATAGAAGAAAGGGATGAATGCGAAAAGGAAAAGGAAAGGAGAAGAAAAAAAAAAAACATGCAAGGTTAGTTGAGGCGAGGGCTGAGGTCCAAGGCTGATTCCCTACATTTGGGCCTCAGTCTCCGTCTCCTAAGCCCCCACGAGAGTAACGAGCAAAGGATTGGGCAGATCAAGATATGTGTAAACTCAATAGGAGCGGCTACAGCATCAATCCACTCATTAAAAAAAAAAAAATCAGACTTTATAATGCATGGACTTGTTTTATGTGATGGAAAAGAAGTCAAAGATAGATGGAATCAATATTGTTCCAACCTATACAAAAAGAATAAAGATCTAACAACAACATTAATTAGACTCAATGACAACGAAGATGAACCACCGCCACTGCTAGACGAAGTTATAAAAGCCATAAAAGAAGTAAAGAATAACAAGAGCCCCGGAATAGATGAAATAACAGCAGAACTAATTAAGAATGCTGGCGAAAGTGTTGAATACTTCTTCTACAAACTCTACAAAAATATGGAATGAAAGAAAATGGCCAGAAGACTGGGTAAAATCAGTCTTTACTCCCATACCTAAAAAAGGTGACGCACTCCAATGCAACAATAATAGGACAATTGCATTAATAAGTCACAGCAGCAAAATTTTGTTGAAAATTATTGCTGAAAGAATGAAGTTGAAGTTAAGAGAGGAAATTGCAGACGAACAAGCAGGTTTTCGCCCTGGAAAAGGTACCAGAAACCAGATTCTAAATTTAAAATTGATCATAGAGAAAAACAGAGAACATCAAAAAGACCTATACCTGTGTTTCATCGATTATGTGAAAGCTTTTGATACTGTTGATCACGATATCCTCTGGAATAACATGTACGATATGAAGTTTCCAAAACACATCATCCAACTAATAAAAGCCATGTATGACCAACAACAAGCAGCTGTAAGAACCACTTATGGGTTAACAGAATGGTTCGGTCAAACAAGGAGTGCGACAGGGTTGCATTCTGTCTCCGTACCTCTTTAATATATATTCTGAAACAATTATGAGAGGTGCTCTAGAGAATTTTGAAGGACTACTAGATAAAGTTAGAGAAGCGAAAAGGCTGGCTTGTTTCTTAATGCCAAGAAAACTAAGATCATGAAGATTCAAAGATAACCGGCAATGAACAATGATGAACATGTTACAATCAATGGAATGATTGTGGAAAATGTGAAAGAGTTCACTTATCTTGGAGCTGTTTTAACTAATACATATGATGATTCACCGGAGATAAAAAGAAGAATTACCATTGCCAAAAACGCCACAATTGCTCTCAATAACATCTGGAAAGACCGAAGCATTATCTTACGGACAAAGCTGAGGTTATTGAACTCATTAGTTTTCCCAATTGCATCATATGGTTCTGAGCGTTGGGTGCTGAAGTAGATAGACAAGAAAAAGATCAATAGTTTTGAAATGTGGTGTTACAGACGAGTACTGCATATTAGCTGGACAGAGAAGAAGACGAATGATGAAGTGCAGAGAAAAATAAATTGTAAAGACCGGCTGTTGGACATCTTGAACAGGAGGAAATTAAAGTTTATTGGTCATGTGATGAGAAGTGGAAGTATTGAGAAAGACTTGCTGACAGGGATGGTGATAGGAAACAGAGGAAGAGTCAAACCGAAGACAAGACTGAGCGACAACATCAAAGATATTTGCGGGCTGTCGATGGTACAAGTGGAAAGAAAAGCGTAAGATCGAGTTTAGTGGCGAAGGATGGTGGAGAGGTCCACGGCTGCTCAAACATGAGCATACCGTTATTGATGATGATGATAAATGTTAAACAACCACTGACTTACAGAATCACTGCCTTTGGATTTGTTTTAAAGTTAGGTCGAATGTGACCAGCTCTGTTACAGTTAGATGAATTCATAACTGATTCAGTGTTAAGGTCGTCTTTATTGGGATGGAGTTTCCGTTGTGTGAGAGGCGTTGCTTAAGCTCTGGTAAGCCACAGTAAGCATTTGTAACTCATACAGTCAATCAATCAACCTATATGAAGTCTGAAATTCACCCAATTACTGTACTGTATAAATCTCTATTGTCACTTTTCACAATAATTACAAATCTGCGATAAAATGACATACAAAAGAAATTTATTGTTATTATTATCATCATCATCATTTTCTTTTCATTTGCCTTTACTAAGGGCGTCTTCTGTACACACCATAGAAGTTAATCCAGTATTAAAGTTTGAGCCAGATCTCTATTATGCATGAGCAATGACAGCGTGCAGGATTAAATTTAATTCACCTCCGGATCAGACTTTACTTTTGAGCTCAAATCTTAATCCTGCACGTGCGCAGAACGAGCTATTCAATCCCACCAATCATGTATCCATACGTCATAACAACGTCATCAACTCTATAGAAAAGATCGAGTTGAGTTGCCATTAATATTTATAATAAGCAGTAACGAAACAAATTCTGATATTTTCATGTCAAAGAGGAATGTGAAAATTCAGCTATATATATTTTTATTTTTGTGAGTTGGTGGATATTCAACCTGCAGATATAACTCTCAACACTGAAAAGAAAAACGAAAAGAAAATGACACAGAGAATTTCAGAGAGAAGGCAATGTTATTTCTTAGTTAGAAAACCATTCCCAACTTGTGCAACATATTAATTGAATAAAAGAGAAAGCTTTTAATAACATGATTAGGTTTCAAATTCAAAGTACAAACTTCCTGATTCTTTAAACTATAGGGACTTCAAAACCGCGTGGACATTTGTTATCATGATCTTCGATAGCAACAGCCTGAAAAAACTACCCTCCCTGTTTCTCTTCCTTCTTTCTTCTTTTCTCTTATTTTAGACTATATATATCAGTCTACACTTCCTTAACCGTGCCCCTCGATCACGCACGAGAGAGAGCTCACAATGCCTCGTGCGCCTAACAGTGTCTTGTATCTGTGCAAATAGCATGGATTTGGATTAACTTTGATCCGGAATTAACTTTTATGACGTGTACAGAAGACGCCTTAATAGACAAGGCAGCATTGTGCAAGCAAAATTCACTTGAGGGAAAGCAGTGTGTTGTGGGTCTACATTCTACTACAGTCCCCCCACAAAACACAAGAAGGTAACTTTGCTACAGGGAGACAAAAGTAGGCGTATTATTAAAGCCCGAATATCTATATATTTATAGATATATCAGTCCATTTATTCATCTTCCCGTCTGCACACACACACACACACACACACACACACACACACACACACACACACACACACACACACACACACACACACACACACACACACACACACACACACACACACACACACACACACACACACACACACACACACACACACACACACACACACACACACACACACACACACACACACACACACACAAACAAACAAACACACTAACACACATACACACGAAGGAGAAAGAGAAGAAGAGAGAGAAAGAGAGGGAGAGAGAGAGAAAGAGAGGGAGAGAGAGAGAGAGAGAGTGAGAGAGAGAGAGAGAGAGAGAGAGAGAGAGAGAGAAGAGAAGAGAGAGAGAGAGAGAGAGAGAGAGAGAGAGAGAAAGAAGGAAGAGGGAGAAGGAGAGGGAGGGAGGGAGGGAGAGAGAAGAGAAAGAGAGAGAGAGAAAGAGAGAGAGAGAAAGGAGAGGGAGAGGGGAGGAGGGGAGAGAGAGAGAGAGAGAGAGAGAGAGAGAGAGAGAGAGAGAGAGAGAGAAAAGGAAGAAGAGAGAGGGAAAAGGAGAGAGAGAGAGAGAGGAGGGAGGTAGGGAGAGGGAGAGGGAGAGAGGTAGGGAAAGGAAGAGGGAGATGGTTAAAGCTTAGTGGTAAACATGCAAGCACTATGATATAGTATTGTGGCAAAAAGTCTAAAAAGGAGTTAATAGGATAAGTGGACAGAAGAAGAGGGTAAAGAAGAGAAGGAAAAGGAAAGGGGAGAAGAAAAGAGAGAAAAGTAGTGAGAGGGAGGGCGAGGTCAAGGCAGGGGATGCCTAAACTTGGGTAACAGCACACTCCTAAGGGCAAACAACAAGCAAGGTTTTGGTGGGAGGGAGAGGGAGAGGGAAAGAAAGAGGAGGAGAGAGAGAGAGAGGGGGGAGAGAGAGGGAGAGAGAGAGAGGGAGAGAGAGAGAGAGAGAGAGAGAGAGAGAGAGAGATGAGAGAGAGAGAGAGAGAGAGAGAGAGAGAGAGAGAGAGAGAGAGAGAGAGAGAGAGAGAGAGAGAGGTTAAAAAAACAACAACTTATTTACATTTCTGAATATATTCAAAATGTATTCTACGATGAGTTGCTACATTATACACTTGAATGATAGGAATATTAAAAAAATAATTGCCCCTTAATCAGAAAAAAATACAGCATTAATCAGCTGCTTCATGTGGTTTCCTGCAACACAGACTACAGTGCAAGCGGCTGTGATCCCTCTGAAGGTGAGCACACGTAGAAGGTTGGCTTGCCACTGTATTTCTGGATTGTGTGAGAGATAAGACGTTCCACACTTTCTTGTTTCACCTGCACAAAAGAGAGAAGAAATGTTATAGAACTATTTTATTACTGTCTGTCAGGCCCATATCATAAAAATGTGATTCTTTATCCACTGTAATTCAAACATTCAGTCTTTTTAGTAGTCACTGATACTAGTTCTCCTTCCCCTTATATTTATGCATGAAAGATTATGCTTGACTGTGAATTTCACATCCCATGTTCTCACAAAAAAAATGAAGAAGAAGAAGAAGAAGAAAAAGAATGTGAGTATGAGAGGGAGAGCCATCTCTCATACTCCCATAATTTTTTTTTATTCTACTATACTCTCATTTTTTCCCACTATACTCCCTCTCTCTCTCCATGCTCATTTACTAAATCCTCTTTATCTAATGATTTGACACTATGATTCTCCCCATGCTTCTCCACTATATTTCTTTCATAATACTCACCTCTATCCTTAGCTCACTTATGATACTTTCCCACAATATATACTCTCCTCCTCTTCCCAACAGAACATGCCAAATGTCCCACAAGCGTAACCTCTTCTCCCTAAATCCCTCCTCTCCTTTTTTTTCGTTTCCTCCCCTCCCTTCCCTTCCCACTCCCCTCCTCATCCCCAACTCTTCCATCTCCTCTCCTCCTCACAGCATCCTCTCTGTCCCTCCCTCCTCACAGCATCCTCTCCATCCCTCCCTCCTCACTATAATTCCCTTCAGGTCCTCATCCCTTTTAACCTTTCCCCGGCAGGATCCCTGAACACCAACCAGTGTGACGGTGCATCCCCCGAAGCCTCCACCTGTCATCCTGGAGCCGAAGACCCCAGGCACCTCCAGCGCAGACGAAAACTAACTGGTCGAGCTCAGGGCATGACACCTCGTAGTCGTCCCTGATGGAAAGGGAAGGAGCATGAGACCACAGGGGAAGGGCAGAAGAGAGGGTAATTTCCCCCACTCTCTTCCCAGTCCTTACTTTCTCTTCTTGCTTTTTCTCTTGCTTTCACATGAGGGAGAGAAATATCAAGATGAAGAGCAAGATGGTAATAATGATGATGGTGATGATGGTGATGATGATGATGATGGTGATGATATGGTGGTGATGATGGTGATAGTGATAGTGATGATGATGGTGATGCTGATGATGATGATGATGGTGATGATGATGATGATGATGATGATGATGATGAAGGAGGAGGAGGAAGGAAAAGAAGGAGAAGGAGTAGTAGTAGTAATAGTAGTAGTAGTAGTAGTAGTAGTAGTAGTAGTAGTAGTAGTAGTAGTAGTAGTAGTAGGAGGAGGAGGAGGAGGAGGAGGAGGAGGAGGAGGAGGAGGAGCAAGAGGAGGAGGAGGAAGAGGAAGGGGAAGAAGAGGAGGAGGAAGAGGAGAAGGAGGAGGAGGAGGAGGAGGAGGAGGAGGAGGAGGAGGAGGAGGAGGAGGAAGAGGAAGAGGAAGAGGAAGAGGAAGAGAAGGAAGAGGAGGAGGAGGAGGAGGAGGAGAAGAAGAGGAGGAGGAGGAGGAGGAGGAAGAAGAGGAGGAGGAGGAGGAAGAAAAAAAGGAAGGAGAAGGAGGAGAAGGAGAAGGAGGTAGAGGAAGAGGAGGAAGAGGAAGGGGAAGAAGAGGAAGAGGAAGAGGAGGAGGAAGAGAAGGAGGAGGAGGAGGAGGAGGAGGAGAAGGAAGAGGAAGGAGGAGGAAGAGAAGGAAGAGAAGGAGGAGGAAGAGAAGGAGAAGGAGAAGGAGAATAGAAATTAATAGAAAAAAAATTAAACAAAACTCATCATATGTTTTGTCAACTCCAGACAAACACTTTTCTAAGATACAGCTTAGTTATGAGGTAATCATAAAATAAATAATATAATTCATAATTAAATACCTGTATTAACCTTCAGAGGTTTGAAATCATATATATAAACAGATCTTTAAAATTATTAACTGTGAGATCTGGGATTCACTGCAATTCTCACTGATTCTCTTCATACAATAACAGAAATTTACCTTCCTTGAATAAGAATAGGAACAATTTACTTGTGGAATCCATTAACCCAAAGCTGCCGGGGAAAATGCTGTGCTCAATTTTTATTTTTTTGTGAAATGTCTCTGCACATAGATGGTTCTGCTGATGCTTAGCCACAAAGGAGTCAATTAGTAGACCTTGTGACCTTACCTGATTTCACCTTTCCTTGAATTGAAGGAAAAAAAACATATTTTTTACTAATGCTATGAATATCGATGGTGTTATTTTTATTAAAAACACTATAATTACTCTAATATTAACATTAGAAACAGCAAAATAAAATAAGGTAAAATATTTTCGTAAATAACGGAAAAGGGTAAATGGGTAAGACTGGCAGTACTCGTAATTGGCTCATTGGTGACTTAGTACAAGTGTAGCCATCTATGTGTAAAAAAAATTGATAAAGTAAACTCACAGAAGGCATGGCATACCATCCCCGTCGGCATTGGGTTAAACAACTGATAAAACACATCAAAGGAAAGAGGCATGTACCTGTTTCATGTTTACACTTTGAATTAAAATGAATGAGAGGTATGAATGGTGAAAATGGAGGATATTCTCAATTTTTGTCATAAAAAAAAAAAAAAAAAAAAAAAAAAAAAAAAAAAAAAAAAAAATAAATAAATAAATAAATAAATAAATAAAAAATTAAGGTAAAAAGAAGAGTTTCCTGGCTGTACTACTAGTAAATGAAACTTCTCTGTGAAGAAGAAAACATATAAAGAGAGAAAAAAGTATTTCCCTTTGTCAGTGTACCTGAGGGAATTATGTGATTCGGTCATCAATTTTCCAAAGGTTGCATAATCTGCCTTTTTGAGCACAGTGACAGCCTCTGATGTGCGCTGAATCTCTGATATGACATGCCTTGCCCTGCAGTACACCTCTTCACTCAGGGAGGATTTGCACTCTGTAAAAATAATCTGTAATAATTCATGGCATTTGCAACTTGTAATGACTACAAGCATACTAAACATTAAAGAAAACAACAAATAATGCAATTTTTTGTCATCAAAGCAAACATATGCAATCATATTTCATAAATGGATTTTATACAGTGCAGCTTGAATACCAACTCCCTTATCTCTCTTTGCTGTAATTCTATATGTTTACAAATCAATACCTTCAAAATTGATAAAAATGTGACATTGTATGTATTCATATCACTCTCTCTGGACATGATTTGCATTCGGAAAGAACAACAGTTTGTAGTAACTTACACTACTGTTACATTAAAAAAAAAAAAAAAAAAAAAAAATTGCAAAAAAAAAAAAAAAAAAAAAAAAAAAATTGCAAGAACAAAAATAAGAGAGAAATAAGATGCCTTCTCCTCACTCTCTAGGTCTTCCAGAGTGGCATCGCGCAAACTCTTTTTGCCAAGGGCGGCTGCAGCTTCGTAGCACTGTCGACGGCGCGTGGGGTATTCAGAGCCAGATAGTGTGTGTCTAACATTGGAGTTGGTGATCACAAAGGTCACAGAAGGGTCATCCAGTGGTACCAGACTGGATTCAAGCGACCTGCAAGGAAAAGAACCACTGTCTTTTCACAAAATTCCAATTCTTATTTTTTTAAATGTGGCAAATGAAGGATATATAATTATAGATATTCCCTCTGGCTGATTATTCTTTATGCTTTACATACACTGAATAAATGAATACACAAATCAAAATCAATGAAAGGGAACTGACAAAATTAATATACCTACACTTGCAGAAGAAGTCTGACAATCAAATACTGAACATTTCTTTTGTTTTGTAAGTTTTGCAAACATTTTTCTCATTTATAGCAACTGTTCACATTTTGATCCCTGTCAACTATCTAGGCCTTCTTCTAGCATTCCTAACCTGCAGTCAATCAGCAGAGCACAGCCTGCTTTCCCCATGGTAGAGATGAACTGATCCATAATCCCACATGGCATGTTGGCAAAGTCGTGCTCTGCTTTCTGGCACGCGAGAGCCTTTGCCTGCAAGCTGTTGAGGATGGTTTGTCATTAACATTTACATACTTTGTTAAAAATTTTTATCATCATGTGAGGGGAGAATTAATTATTCTAGAGATACTAAATATATTGAACTGTGTGTGTGTGTGTGTGTATGTGTGTGTGTGTGTGTGTGTGTGTGTGTGTGTGTGTGTGTGTGTGTGTTGTGTGTGTGTGTGGAGAGAGAGAGAGAGAATGAGAGAGAGAGAGAGAGCAGAGAAAGTAGAGGAGAGAGAGAGAGAGAGGAGAGAGAATTGAGAGAGGGAGAGGAGAGGGAGATGGTGAGAGAATGAGGGGGGGGAGGAAGAGGGAGATGGATGAGAGAATGAGGGGAGAGGGGGAGAGGGGAGAGGAGAGGAGAGAGAGAGAGAGAAGAGAGAGAGAGAGAGAGAGAGAGAGAGAGAGAGAAAGAAAGAGAGAAAAAGAAAAGAGAGAAAAGAAAGAGAGAAAAAGAAAGAGAAAAAGAAAGAGAGAAAAAGAAGAGAGAAAGAAGAGAGAAAAAGAGAGAGAGAGAAGAGAAAGAGAGAGAAAGAGAAAGAGAAGAGAAAGAGAAAGAGAAAGAGAGAAAGATAGAGAAAAAGATAGAGAAAAAGAGAGAGAAAAAGAGAGAGAGAGAGAGAGAGGGAAAGAAAGGAGAGAAAAAAAAAAAAAAAAAAAAAAAAAAAATCCATAGTCACCTGGGAGCTTTGTTTCCAGTAAGAACTTCCAGGAAAGTGTATGTAGCAACCTCAAGTGATGCACTACTGGAAAGTCCCCCTCCCAGTGGAACAGAAGTTGTTACCACAGCATCAAACCCACTAATATCACCTGAATAAAGCATATTTCTCATTAGCAGAGCCGCAGTGACAATATCTGCGTATCACATATGTCACAATAAATTTTCATTCCTTCATTAAAGTTTTTTAACACTTAGACAATACAACAAGCTTCTTAACCTACACATGTACATATATAAGAAAAATCACATTCTCTTTGTACAAATACCACTTCCCAATCAGCCTGACCTGGGAAGTTGGCCACGACTCCTTTGACGTAATTAGCCCAATCAGGTTTCCCAGGTGTGAGCGGTGTGGCTGTTGAGGGGACCCCAAACTCCACCTGGTAAGGCTTGTCGGCAGACTTTGAGAGGGTGAGCACGCGACAAATGCCAGTTGCGGTTTTCTTACCCACAAAAATGGTGACAAGAGGTAAGGCCTGTGAAGCAATAACACATATTTACTAGACAGATCTGAATAGTATGTGCAGGAATATGTAAAATGTATTCATAATACCTACACATACACTGCTAATGAAGTAGCATCATTTTGATGTTCGAAAATTTCTAAATTTCCTTTTCCAAGATGTTCTTGACTGCTTACAAATAATATTTTCAATCATGAAACCAATTTCATACTTCTAAAAGATCCCCTTTTTGTCCAGTATGACTTCAGTTTTATGTGCAATTATATAATGTTCCAAAACATATACCAAAATCTATATGTACATTAAAACATACAGGCAAAAAAAGAGAGACACATACATATACATATACATATATACCACTATACACATAAATACCATATACATATATTA
>NC_051424.1:6967689-6987689 GCF_015228065.2 Penaeus monodon | reverse complement strand
AGCTGCAATAATGATTTTATTATCTATTAGCACTAGTAGTAGTAATAGCAACAGCACAGCAGCAGCAGTAGTGGTAGTAATGGCGATAGTGGTAGTAGTAGTTGTAGCAGCATAGCAGCAGCAGCATAGCAGCAGCATAGCAGCAGGAGCAGCAGCATAGCAGCAGCAGGAGCAGCAGCAGTAGTAGTAGCAGCTGTAATAATAGCTATAGCAGCAGCAACCATTACAGTAATAACAGCTGGGGCAAGTATAGTACAGCACAGCAGCAGCAGTAGCAAGAGCAGAAAAAACTAAAGCAACAATATTCACAATAATGATATTGACGACGACGACGACGAAGATGATGATGATGGTGTTTGTATTGGTGGTGATAATGACGATGATAATTATAATGAAATGGTAAATGATAATAGCAATAATGATTATGCAGTACCTTCATATTTCGAGATTGCCAGAAAGCATTCGACGTTTTTATTTGTAATTCATATATTTTACCTAAAGTTTCATGAGAACACTTGAAAGCTCTGAAACAATGACCCGTTTCTGGCGCAGCAATTTTTGCCGTGCCCTCCACGGAGAAGGCTAAAAATCATACAATAATTATTGTTATAGATTTATTCAGGTATTTCTAAAAGCATCGAACATAACAAATACCTTTCCCCTTCGTCCTTATAGTACCCTTTCAAATATAAGCATTGGGGTAGCTGGCTGCTGTGCTCTTTTTAACGCGAGACGGCATCTTCCCGTCCATGAAAAGCGGAAAAACGGATATCTCCAGCTACTCTTGTCAAGTGAGTACCTGTGGTCAGACCAATCCATCTACTGACTTCCTGGTCTAAGAGCCTAAAGTCATGGGCTACAATACCAGGGTATGTATATTCGTCGCAAGTATTTGCCGACTCAAAATGCATTCAGATACACACACACACACACACACACACACACACACACACACACACACACACACACACACACACACACAACACACACACACACACACACACAAAACAACACAAGAAACATGTCACAAAGGGCAAGGTCGGTGCCCTTGATATTACCCAGAGTTGCTCCACAATAACAGGACAGTATCTCTACCTATTGTATAGTCCATGTAAGTGTTTAAAAAGTAGTGACGCAAGAACACCAAACTTGCCTCAATCCAGAATTCAGAGGAACGAAGTTAGACAGGTCCCTACCACACTTCACAACAATATCAGCATCACTATACAGGCTTACTATTAATCCAATAAACCTTGTTGGAATTACCCCGAGTCTCAGGATCTCCGAGAGCGATTCGCGATGCACCGAATCAAACGGCTTCTTGAGGTCGATGTAGGCCGCAAGAAACCTACGACCGAACTCACAATGGCGCTCTACAATGACTATATTTTGGGCTTGTCAGATGTGAATCTAGTTGCTCCGGTCGCCTCGTTAGGGGATCTCTGATACTTCTCAGAAGTATGTGAACGAGAATCCTATCTTGTATGATGAGCCGCAGTCACATCGATCTATTTCCCTTTATAGAGGGGGATGACCGCCCCCCCCATGGGGCCGGGGGAGTGATATCAGAGAGCCGAATGGCAGCTGAAACAGCATGCAAACCCAGCAAGGTTCACCACTTGCCTTCAGTAGTTCAGCAGGGATGTCGCAAATACCTGCTGCCCTATCGCCCTTAAGCTTGGTGGGCGCCTTCTTAACTTCCTAACAGCCAGTACAGGAGGTTCTTCGCCGATAGATAGATCCGGCAATGGGATTACAACACCTCTCGCGTCCAGGATAACTGTTTGTAGATCAACCCGACATAACTGCTCAAAGTACTCAGCCCTAATCTGAGATGACTCAGCCATTTACTGAGCGAACTGCTGTCGTCTGTAAGGAAGGACTTGAAGTTTGTTTTCTTAGGGCTTAGTACGCAGGACGAAAGCCATTTACTAAGAAATGGCCTTCGACCTTCTCAGCAAGGTTCCTGATATACTGTTCCTTGTCCCCTCTCAACTGTTTCCTACGTGCCAGGGAACGATTTAAGTCCCAAATCACTCATAAGTGAGCCGTACGACACGTATCTGTAGCCACCAGTGTCTTATGCGAGGTGAAATTCTGTCTTGCTTTTGGGTGGCCGCCAGTTGACTCCTGAGCTGTATCAAGCATTTCGTACTTGAAAGTGTTCTACAGTGCTACATGGTCCGTCAAATTACCGAAGGGTGCGAAACCATCAGAGAGCCTTAGCAAATCTCTGGACACAATCGTATAGTTAACAGTGTGTTCCGTGGAGGGCACAATGACGGCGAAGAGCGAAATTCGTCGATAAATCTGAAACGGGCCATGGTGACCTCATTGATCACGAACGGCACTTTATTAGGAATCATCAATGCTAAAGGTTATTTAAAAGAATGACATCGTGCCTCCCACGGCGTACGGTGAAAAATCGATGCGTCTGAGCCAGGGCTTGCACCAACCCACAACTCCTGCCAAAGCTGTGGTACAACATGAACTCTCGAAAATATCTAAACATAGCAGATATTTAAGTACTTTGTTCCCCAAATTATCATACTATAAGAACTCTTAAATGCTGGCTACGTGTAGAGGCGATTTCTTAAACTTGTTTGTTTTATTTTCAGTGAGTTTTGTCAACCTGTGCCACATCTTAGGTCACGCAATTCTCGAAAGTCCAAACAGCTGTTCAAAATCTGAAGGATCGATAAAAGGACAGCTACATTAAATTGCGTATGTGTCTCTTTCATATCACTAGAATGTCCAAGCAAATATACATCAGAATTAGACATATATGTCCTGTGATTGCTAAAAGTTATCATCATGAGGAGAGAGGCCTGAACTGTGACGCACTGCACAGCCATGTTAAAACGAAATATCACCTCGCTCAACACCAGGGTTTTGCATTAAAAGTGGGCGTATACCCACAATTGTCATCGAATAGATTACTAACTTAAAAAAGTAATGCAATCAGTTTCTTGCAAAGTGATCAGTACTTGATAACAATTGTTTGAATGCATTGGATGTGTAAAATCATGTTTAAAAATCTATGCTATGCATTAAGTGTCATTCCCCAATAATCCGATCTTTTACGCTCAATTTAAGATAGCCGAGCAAACCTGACTCCCTTATCCCTCATTTCAACTGCGGGGCATGGGTGCTCTTTTATCATTGGTGTAACATAATCTATGTATTGACAGAATAACAGATAACGTTTTCATTACTCATCCTTATATAGTGATCGGTTTTACGACACGAAATGAATATTTTTTTGAAGGATCAGGACAGGCCTCTCGAAAGACTGTACTTTTGAGCGAATGCCCTACTTAATCTCGCACCTCTAATTTGATCAAACTCTTTGCTGCATGACGATCCCTCTTGCAGCTTACACGCACACCACACACACACACACACACACACACACACACACACACACACACACACACACACACACACACACACACACCATACACACGCTCGCGCGCGATATGTATATATATATATATATATATATATTTATATTTATATATTATTATATATTAACTATTATAATTTTGTGTATGATGTGTATTATATATTATATTATATTATATATATTATATATATTATATGTATTATATCTATAGTATATGTATTATATATATATACTTCTCTTGTACGTAGTTCATGGTCTACGCCGTGTCACGAGCATGATATACTTAAAGGGTTTTCATGTTGTATGCTCTTGGATGATACGTGGTATGGTCCAGTTCCTTTCCACGAGAGTGCCGGTGTACCTTTTAGTAATATTCTCTCTATTATCCGGCTTGGCCAGCACTTACTGGCTGCTTGGCCACCATGGCTAGGTATGCATCAAAGTGAGTTCCTTGCCCAAGGGACAACCGCCGTCGTGACTCGAACCCTCGACGCTATATGTTTATCCAGGAAAATATTTATAATCCATTTTCAATGTCTATCTGTTTCAGACAACTTCTTCAAGTCCCTTGTATATATATAATATAAATATATATATAATATATATATATATATATATATATATAACATATATATATAATATATATATATATATATATATATATATATATATATATATATATATATATATGTGTGTGTGTGTGTGTGTGTGTGTGTGAGTGTGTGTGTGTGTGTGTGTGTGTGTGTGTGTGTGTGTGTGTGTGTGTGTGTGTGTGTGTGTGTGTGTGTGTATGTGTGTGTGTGTGTGTGTGTGTGCGTGTGTGTGTTTGTATGTATATCCTCATATTTGTGTTTCCATCTCCTCTCGTACGTACTTTACATACGAAGATCTACACAAATATCTTTGATACAGGATGCTGCGCGGACCCCATTTTGGAAAGGGGTCTATATATGTATATATATACTTGGAATAGGTATGTCTTCGGAGTCTCAAACGTCCTAAACCAAAATAGCCAAAACGTGAATGCACGCACCCACCTCGTGCCGTTCACTGACTAGGTTCACTTCACTTCATTTCATCCACTAAACTTATTCATCCGTTGAGTTGAATTCGACCATGCATCTCAATGCCGAGAAAAGTACTTCTCTTGTTCTTGGTACATCTGTCCTTTCACAGCATCATTCCTTCATTAATCCGTTAATTCTCCGAAAAGTGGACCAACTCGTCCATCCGTCTACATGTAAATAGTTAAACTCATTTAATTTCAGATAATGATTTCACCAGTTTGATCCTTTTTAAGTTAATTTCTAATCAAATTTCCCATTCATCACATTCGTTCATTCGTTGAAAAGTGGCTCTGCTTTAGGCTCTTCCCCTTGTTCCCTTTATTATAGTTCATCTACGATCAATCAATCCCTTTATGTTAATTTCTAGCCAATATTCCAATTCATCTATTGACTTGTATAGCCTCCTCCGCCAAACAAATCTGCATTCCATTCATCCATTCCCTTCGAAAGCGTCCATTCGCCGAAAGTTGGCTCCGCTCTAGGCTTCTCTCCGAATCCGTGCAGTAAGCGCCGTCACAAACAACCATGGCCTCCAGCAAGGGATCGGGACCTCAGGTGATCGACATCTCTAAGCTGAATTTAGAGCAGCTGACCAACCTCAAGAACCAGCTGGATCAGGTACGTTTGACCGCTGCATCGGCCGAGGTGTAGGGCGAGAGAGAAGTCGTGATAAAGGCGTGTGAGTGAGAAAGAGAAGTAGCGTGAGTCATCGGCTGCAACGTGGGTGTGGGAGGAGGCTTTGGCTTGGCTCTGGGATTTTTGTGTCTAGCGTTCCTGACTTCCACTCGTATGGTGTTTTAAATGAGGCAGACCTCTCTAGGGGAAGTAAATGAATAGATAGATAAATGAATAGATAGATAAGTTGGTAAATATATAAGGAAATGGATAATTATACTTTTATGATTATTTATGTATGTATTTTGAAGGCTATGCCATTATGTAGAGATGTTTATAATATATTTAGTTTTTCAATAAAACAGACAAAAAAGAGTCTAAATTGTGTACAAACATTACATTGGAAATACTGTCAAAACTGGACTACTTATTATTTACTGTCAGTAATTTGTAGTTTTAATCAATTATAGATCAACAACTATTGCCCCCAATAGCTTGGGAGAGCATGTTATATAGCAGGAAAATTGTTTGGATAAAAATATTATAATACACTGGTGATTATGATGTGTAAACAAATACTTACAGTATTCAGGTATAGCCACTTTCAATTAGTATTGTGAACCTATACACCCTACCTTGTCTACAAAATCTTCACTTTGGAATGATTAAACCGAATAGACCTTGTGCAAGGTGGGAAATATATATGAGAGATATATGTGAAAGCCTCTGCTAAAACTGCTGTATCATCCTTACCCATTTTATTTCTTAACTTTGTAACTTACAGATAATCTGTATGTTGACATGACACTTATTTATGAACCTTAAAATGATGTACAATGAATAAATTGCATAATATATAACAATAAGACAATTTTTTAGTATAAGAATGTCTCACTTGTATGATTTGTCCTCTCAACCATCATCATTTCAGTGTGTGTTTTACAGGTATATACAAACAGGGTTGCTTTTACTAAAGAAAATAGAAGTTTGGTATACAAATATGAAATACTATTAAAACTTAAGAACTAGATGTAGACTAATCAACAAAGTCGAATATAAATTATAAAAAGATATATTTATGTCACAATTAGAAGATAAAGGTAGTAATATTTGTTATCCAGAGACTAAGTCCATATGTGCAATGCCTCAGCATAAACTTGTTTTGTACATGCATGGCATCAAATCCTATTTCATTACCCAGAGTCTCCAGGAAAATATGTTAAATGTCTGCACATAGATGGCTCAGAAGTGCTTTGCCACAAAGGAGTCATCAGTAGACCCTGTGACCTGATTTCCTTGAACTCTTAAAGAATTTGTTAGAGTTTTAGGGATACTACTAAAGCCTGTAAAATACATAATTGATTATTGGCTTGAGTTTAAAATTTTTACTTTTTGAAATGCCTATTATGAGTGATTTTGCCCTTAGCCCCCACCCTTAAATCACTGGTCCCTCAAAATCATAGAATACAGGAGAGGAAATAAAGAAAAAAATATTCCATTTCTACTAAAATTTGCAAAGGAATTGTAGACCATGCAGGTGAGGGGAGGGGGTGTTGCAAACCCATTTAATTGGAGGTGTATGAGGCACTGTCCCCAGGATGTCACATAGGAGGATTGGTCCTACTTTTGTGTGATGTTTATGTTATTATAGGGTTATCAGCATTGTTTATTTTAATTTTATCCTTGGCATGCTTCCTACCCTACTAGGCCAGCAAGGCTATTATAATCATTATATATAGGTGGTCAGTGCTGAGTAAAACTACTGGTTAAAGTATACAAAAGGACAGTACTGAAAATCTAAGAGCTGAAGGAATAGAAAACTACATTCACTGATGTTAGAATTAATCTCCAGAATCAAAACAATATGAAAAAATCAATGAAAATGTATAACAGAAAATGCCACACCTCCCATGACTATGTCTAGCCTTACATTGCCTTGCAGCAATCAACTTAAGTGCACAGTAACCCCACGTGAACTGTTTTGGTCATGATAGTGGAACCAGTCATTATTACTTGGTGCTATTTGTTTCCATATACTTTCACAATGTCAAGGAAAAGTTGACTCCTAGTGAAATTGTTAGTTTCATCAATTATACTGAATTTTGTGAAGTACAGTCACCATGTTCCATCTGCACATACCTAAAAGAAGTCAGGGATTTGGGTTTCATTTTTTGGTATTTGTTAACAAGGGTGATACGCCCTTCAGAGAGGAAGTCCCAAAACCTGATTATTTTTATACATTTCCTTTACCCAGTGGTTTTATAATTTTGTGGCTGAAAAGGAATATAATAAGCAAACTTGTTTCTTCACAGGAATTGCAGTTCTTCAATGAATCATTACAGCAGCTGAAGATAGCACAACTAAAATTCAATGAATCTGGAGAATGTGTCGATAAGGTAAAGTATTCAAGTGCATTTGCATAAGAGTTTAGTAAATGCAAGGAAGATATTAGTTTTGCTGTAGAATCTTCTGTTATTAAAAGGCCACTTGTTTCTAATGGAAGTCATTTTTTCAAATCTTTTAATGTTTTAATTACTATAATACAGTTTTTAGATATTTTTTTATATTTATTTTAGATATTGTATTTAGATAAATAGAATTTATTTTATTGAACACACACACACCCAGACATACTCCCTCCCCACATAACCCCCCCACACACATACACACTCACACTCTTACATTCTGTCCCTCACTCACTCACTCACTCATTCACTCAGTCACTCAGTCACTCGCTCATCACACACACTCATTCACTCATCACACACTCATTCACTCACTCATCACACACACACTCACTCACTCATGCATCACATTCACTCACTCACTCATTTGCTCATGTCCCCCCCATTTATTTTTAAAAGAGATTGGATCTGTTTTTCTCCAAACATGGACTTGCTATTTCAGGTCACACCCGGGGTCAAGGGCAAGGAGGTGCTCGTCCCTCTGACCAGCTGTATGTATGTTCCTGGGACAATCGCTGATGCGGAAAAGCTGCTCATTGACATCGGAACGGGATACTATGTGGAACGGGTGAGTGGACTCTTGTGTTTTGTTCTCGGAATGATTTTTCTCTTAAATTTAGTGTCTTGCTTTATTTTCTCAGTCAAAGTAAAATGGAAGCAGATTTAATCAGAAAGATTATGTACCAGAAATAGATGAACAAAGAAAGGGTTTATTTAAATGAAAAGGATCATCTATAAGGGAAAAAAAAAGGTCAACTGGAAGATGGAAGTAACCTATCCAATTGGCAAAACCAGAACCATAACTGGGATTTAGAATTAAGAATAATTTTCATTTGCCAGGTAGATCAAGCTCATTAGCTCATTGGTTCACCAAGAAAAAAGAATGAACAGGAACACAGCTATCAGGTTGAATTCATTGTGTAGCAGTAGTAGTAGTACTAGTACTAGTATTAGTAGTAGTACTAGGATTAGTGTAAATCCTTTGATGATATATTGACAGGAGAGACTAGATGCACAAGGGTCTGCATTGATGCCTATCCATCTTGTACCGTAGTGATTGTGCAACTGACTTCTGTCTAAAATAAACAGCGTTGCCATATATATTCATTACACGGTCCATCAACTTGTATGATACATATATATCATACACACATCTACTATTATTGTTGTTGTTGTTATTATTGTTATTATTATAATAATAATAATAATAATAATAATAATTATAATAATAATAATAATAATAATAATTATTATTATTATTATTATTATTATTATTATTATTATTATTATTATTATTATTATTATTATTATTATTATTATTATTATTATTATTATTATTATTACTACTACTACTACTACTACTACTACTACTACTACTACTACTACTACTACTACTACTACTACTACTACTAAGTTTGTAATAATAATTAACAATAATAACCATAAAGATAAAGAAAACATTCTCAGTTTATGAAGGCTCAGTTGCAAGTTGACCACATCTTTTGAAATAGCATACATTTTTCAGCAGTCATGTTTAGCATGCACAGGTAGAATTCTCAAAATTATCACTGATGATATTAGTTATTGATGGGGTAGCTAATTTATGATCAGAAGTCTCTTCAAACTGTAGGCATCCAAGGTGTGGCAGACTTTGCTTACAAATCTTTTTTGGATGCTAAGTCTGTATTTGCCCACCCAAAGGAGCAAGATACAGGCTAGAATTGGTTGTTCATTTGATTACACTGGCCTCAGGCAGGTGGTCAGAAGAATTTTTGCTTTTATGTGAATGATATCTCTATTTTTATGGTTATCATTGTTGGTTATTATTATAAAGCATCTTATCATTTTAAAGTAGCAGTAGTAATAATAGTAGTAGTAGTAGTAGTAGTAAATGTAGTAATTGTATAAGTAGTTGTAGTAGTATAAATAGCAGTAGTAGTAGAAGTAGTTGTATAAGTAGTAGTAGTAGCATTAGCTGTATCAGAGGTTATTGTTTTAGCCTCACATATGTAACAAATAACTTTTATTTCCTCCTAGTAGTAGTAGTAGTAGTAGTAGTAGTAGATGTAGTAATAGTTTAAGTAGAAGTAATAAAAACAGCAGCAGCAGTTATTTTTTTAGCCTTTCATATTTAACAGTAAAACTACAATGACTACTATTTCCCCTTAGGATGTCCCTGGAGCAAAGGACTATTTCACCAGGAAGGTCAAATTCGTCACAGAGCAGATGGAGAAGATTCAGAAGATTGCCGCAGAAAAGAGCAAATTGAGAGAAGGTTGGTGGAGAGCATTTATTTTACATTTGTAATGGTGGAGCAATTTCAAGTGTCCTTGATGAATGATAGAAATACACTACCATGTCGATATGAATGATAGACCTTACCACTACTCTACAAATGTTTAGTATATTTGATTTTCCTTCCTTAGCCTTCAAATTACAAATAATGTAGGTAAACAATCTGCTGTGGATTTTATTAGGAATATAAAACTAATGAAAGTATAGAATAGTGGTTGTAGACCTGGGAAGCCCAGAACCCAATGGATCCACAAGGTATAACTGGGGGTCTTGTAAGGTAGGCTACTAGGTTACTTGGTTACTTGGACTTGAACTTCATGAGAGATGGGATTTGATTCATCCCTTGTGTTACTACCAACAACTTGTCTGATTTTCCCTTTAAAGACTTCCACAGAGCTCTGAGTTTTGATTCTGATCCATTTTTGGTACACTATTAATCAGTCTTGGCCCATAGATAAGGAAGTTTGATTACACATTTTTCTTAATCAGGAAGTTTTATCCGTTATCCCTGAAAGATAACATGTTCTTCCCTGTCTGAGGGAGTATCTTATTTTGATTTGGTGCCAAATTTTCAATGATCTTCCATACAAATAGTCTTTGTAAAGTGAAAATTTAGTTGTTTTAGTCTTTCCCATTAAGAAAGACCTGTTGTCTAATTTTGGGGATGAAACTCTTTTAAGAATGTTCTAGCAATAATATGTCTTTTGTGAGACTTGGATTCCAAGAAAGCTGCTGCAAAAAATACATAGTTACTCACATCAAGGGTTTGGTAAATAACCTTTTCCACTGGGGGGAAGATCCACTGGGATGTTAATTTATTTGGTTGTCAAGCAAATGACTAAAGGGTCAATTTATATATATATATTTTTTTATGTGATTTTTCATTCTTCTTTAATTATTATTGTAATTGTTATTAATGATATTGTTGTTTTTATTTTTCTGGTTATTATGATTGTTATGATTCTTCTTCTTCACCTTCTTAGTTTTATTCTTATTCTTCTTATTACTTTTTTAATTTCTCAGATTATTGTTGTTAGATTACACTAATGATGTTATTAGTGATAATAGTGATAACATCGATAATGTAAATGATGATAAGGACACAGTGATGATGTTGAATAATAATGATGGAAACATTAATATTATTAGTTGTTATAATGACAACATCAGCCTGTTGGATCCAGGTGCCTTCTGCCTTACACATTAACCAAAGTCCAGGCAATAGGTATCAAAACTCTTTGCATACTCATTTTAATACTATTAGCTCTTTTTCTGTAGATGCATTTTTGCTGTTTTGACATTTTCTAAGGTCTATATTTGTCATTTCCTGAATGATGTTCCTACCAAATTCTGATGAACCTGTATGCATTTGACTCTTGGTAATTAGAAGTTTTTGAATATGTACTTTAATCTGTTGGATCCAAGTACGTCACAACCTGCATACGGACCAAAATCTGGGCGTTAGGCTTACTTGAACAGCAACTCTCCTGGTGGTGTGGTTTGTAGGCCAGGCCCATGGGAACATTCATGTGTGGTATCAAGACTCTTTGCCTCCACTTTGCAATGTTATTATCTCTTAGTCTACATAAACATTATTTGCATTTTTGCTATTTCACGAGGTCTATATCTGTCCATTGTTGTGCTGTATGAAGATGGTAAAAGACTATTTTCCTTGAGAAGACTCCATGTTATCTCTGTGGGTAGTCTTCTCTGTGTAGTAACAAAACACAAAGTGACTTTCTGTTATTTGGACAAAAATATACTTTTGTATATATTTAAATTATATGATTTTCTGTTGCCACTGGTCAGGATCCTGAGCATGGAAACAGTGGCCTCCCTGGAGTTGGCTCTCTTCCAGTTGTGGCTCACAGTTGGTACATTCCACACTCATTTACCAATATAAATAATGCAAGAACCTTCTTAAATGCCCATTGAGTCTTATCTTTCTTCAAAAACTTATGATGAGTCTCTCTCAGCATATTCACGTCATGACATGATGAGCATGTCATCTGTTTAATATTAGTCTTCCTCAATATTGTGTAGATTTCTGAGGATTTAGGATTAATGGCCTATTAATATTTTAGTACCAATCTTCTTCAAAAGAGGTTAATGATGGTGGAAAATGTTTTGACGATGGAACCCTCTTTATTTGCAGTTGTGATGGACATCATGGAGGTGAAGGTAGACCAGCAGCTGGCGGCCATCCAGCAGCAGCAGGCGGCTACGGGAGCAGCAAAGGCGTAACAGAGTCGCCGCTCAGACACACACTATTTGAGGAAATGCTTACTGAAGACTACCCATTAAAATGTTGCATTTTGTTGAGTCACGATATTTTGTACGGCCGTCATGTACGTGTTTTTGTTTTTATTCTTAATGTTTTTGTTTTGTGGTCTAGTCTTGGAGGGCAGAATCACAAAAGTGAACGACTTATGGAGGCGAGCTAGATTTTTTATTTTGTTTGAGATATTACTCTTCTCTGCGTCTAGATGGAATCACCAAAATAATTGTAACAGTTTTTTAATGTTATTATTGTGATTATTATTACTTTTACTGCTAGAATTACTACTGCAATTATTAACAATATTTATTCTAGCAAAAAATATTAGCTTTTACCCAAATTTAGATTATTAATTTTTTTTTTATACTATTGTATATTTGAAATATATTATAGAATGATATTTCTTGTAATAGAATATTTGGAATTCACACTACTGCTTTTCCTGTGGCAAAGTTACCTGCCTTTGTTTAGTCCTTTAAATAAAATCCTACATCAGAATACTCTATGATATGTATTCTGTATCCCCAAATTTGCAAACCATTGTTATTGCCTTGATAAAAGAAGGGTACAAACAGTAGAAGCAAGGATTCTTCGCTTTGACTTAGTCTCCTTTTGCGTGCATGGGTGCGTGCATGCGTGTGTGCATGCGTGTTCCCAACAAAGCAGAATCATAAGAATATATGTAAAAGATATATAAACTGGAACATTTAGAAGAAAAAATGTTTGAGTCAAAAATTTTTTTTTTGACTGCTTAACCCTAAGAATTCATGATCTTGTGGCATGTGCATCCAAAGGTGTTCTGAGACAATTTGCCTGATAATACATCCCCCCTAATCCCTTGCTCATTGGTGTTGTAGGGGGGTTTAGGAGACGGAGACTGGGGCCCAATATAGGGGATCACCCCTACCTTGGAGCTCAGCCCTCGCCTCAACTAATTATTCATGGTCTTTGCCTCTCCCTTTTCCTTTCCTTCTCTTCACCATCCCCTTCTTCCGTCCACTTCCTAAGGTGTGAGAGCTGTGGTGAAAGGCTGAAAGGCTAGCTCTGTTCAGTCATGAACGGCCTCCAGGAGCTATGGGCTTGGTATTCCCTTGGTTAATTGTCTAGCCCTTACCCCTCGTGGCGACCCTGGGGGTAGACTGTTTCCTCTCCCCATTTATCTCAGTGGCACCGTGGCCAGTAATAAGGTGTTTTACCTTTTTGGGGGCATTAAGGCTTGCCTCTTCATCAGCTAGCCTATCTAAATTTAATTTCATTGGTTTCCCAACCCCTGCTTCTCCTTTGACCTCGACTCTGATTGATACTAATACCCCCTCCTCGATGTTTACTGTTAACCGTATCCATTCCTAATTATAAACCCAGGTCATTACTCATCCTTCAGAATACACCGCTTCCTGTCTCCCAACATCCTCCATTCCATCATCTACTGCACAGTCTTCTTCATTGTCTACTCCCACCCCCATTATCACTACTCTTAATCCATATCGTCCTCCTCCCAACAGTAATACCTCTCTCCATACCACCCCATCTTCCTCTTGCCCTCGTCCTTCTACTGCTTCCACCTCTACAAACCTTTTGAGTACCCCTTTTGGCCCAGCCAAGTGGGATCAATTCTTTGTAGTTCCCCCTACAGCCCCATACCCTGACAGTACCTTCGCAGACATTCTGATCATTCATGCTTTGTTACTGTTAAATATGAGTCCCAGGACCTCACTGGAAACCTATTCTTGCCCAACCTCACCCCTCCCTTAACACTTGTACTAGAACTGTTTCTGTCTCTCTGATTGTCCTGTCTATGACAAGGACTGATCAGACTGGGAAAATGTCTTGATCGCATGCCTTGTCAACTATGATGCAGGGGACAGTCCAGTGCTACACTATTCCTCCCAGAGGCTAACATAAGTCCTACACCAGAATTGTCAAGATCAGCTTCCGTAGACATGATCCCCCCCATGAAGTTCATATTGGTGGAGTGTCCTACCCAGTCCAACCATATCGACCTCTTACCCGTCAATGTCAGAAATGTTGGCGTTTTGGCTAACCAGCCAAACTATCGCTCAACAGCCCGCTGCCCTCTATGTGCCCAACCTGCTCATGATCGTTAAATTGCTCTGCTCAGTCACGCATGTGTGCCAGTTGTGGTGGCTCCCAAAATGTATTTTATTGGAGCTGTCCTGCCTACAAGCTCGAATCTGAGGTAGTAGACCTCACTCTACGTGAGGCCAGATAAGAAGCACGCTGACGAGGCTTTCTTTTTCTACCTATTTGAAAACTACTTCGCTCCGCTCTCCTCCCATCGTCTCAAAAAGTCTTAACATCTTCCCCAGTATCTCTTCCCTCCACTCCCTACCTCTCTCCCCCAGTCAAATTCCTTTTCAGGTCTAAATCCATATACTCCAATCTGTACCACTTCCCCGGTGCCTACACCTCCCCCTCCTTCCCACTCTACCTGTCTCACCAAACAATCTAAACATTCCATCCCATCTACCACACCCTTTCCTACACCCACCTTTCCCTCTGTTTCTCGGGCATCTATTCCCTCTTCTCCTCCACATAAGAAAACCTTTGTTTCTCAGATCTCCCCTCCAGAAACCCTTGAAGACGTGCAAAAGTTCATAAACACGACTCAAGAGAAAGATCCACTCCCTCATCCACCCGCTATTCCCTTTATTCGCTCTACATTCAAATTATCTGCCGGTATCCATCCTCCTCTTCAAGTTTTCTCTACCCCTCTTCCTCCCACTCACCCAAACAACACCCCATCCTCTTCATCACCATTCCCTCTTCCTTCCTCATTCTCCTAACTACCCCCACTTAGATGCTCACCAGTTTTTAATACTCATTTTTTTCAAGAACTTATTTATTAAGAACTTTTGAAACGCTTTAATTCTAAATTGAACTAATCAAGTCCTTTATGTCAACTGAATAGTAAACGATGTACTTGCCGGTTGTGCAAATGCAACCTTGAACGCAACAAACAGGTTTTATCTTGGGGGGGGGGTCACATCCAGAACCATGATCGACACAGAAATACAAATAAAGACGAAATTTGACAGGACTACAATCAGCGCGATAAGCATACATTTTTTTGTGCGAAACATTGCTTCTACAAGCAAGAAGAGTTCTAACATTTTCCTACTTCTGCTGCGCGCGCGCGCACGCACACACACACACACACACACACACACACACACACACACACACACACGCACGCACGCACGCACACACACACACACACACGCACACACACACACGCACGCACACACACACACATGCACGCACACACACACACACACGCACGCACTCACACACACGCAAAAGGAGACTAAGTCAAAGCGAAGAATCAGGAAAGAAAACTAAAATAATAGCAATATCCATAATCCTAATGATGATGATAATGATCAGTGATAATGATAATGATAATGATCACAACAGCAGAGAAGAATGAGGAAGAAAAAGGAGAAAGAGAAAGAGACGTAGAGTAGAAGGAGAAGAAGGAGGAACGGCAACAACAGGAGAAGAAGAAACAGAAATTAAGAAGATATTAATAAGGAAGAAGGAGAAGAAGACAGGGTAAATAAAGGGGGTGGATAGGAGAAATGGAAAAAAAGAAAACAGAGGGTCTCTCTCTCTCTCTCTCTCTCTCTCTCTCTCTCTCTCTCTCTCTCTCTCTCTCTCTCTCTCTCTCTCTCTCTCTCTCTCTCTCTCCCTCCCTTCCTCCTTCTCTCTCTCTCTCTCTCTCTCTCTCTTTCTCTCCCTCTCTCTAATAGTAGCACTGCATATCTGTGATGTTTTAGTTTAAGTTCGAATGTACACAGTGAATGATCTGTATAGCGTTACAGTTGTTGTGAACAAAGGTTATTTTCATAGATCTATAAACTATATGTTGTATAAAATAATTGGTTTAAATTCTTTTTACTGCGTATAGTTAAGTTGAGTAAGGTTTCATAGCGGTTACTAAGTTTTTAAAGTGTCGCAAAACAACACTGCTAAAATGTAGAAGATGTTCTATCTTCAAAAAACATCAAGTACCTTGTGCTAGGTGGCGTGAGAGGCTGTGTGATATTTGCTTGCATTCTTCAGTATACACACAGTGCCGAATTTGGTACTGGTGATGCACTAAGAGTAGATGAAGATGCCCGAAGGCCCTCTGTAAAAAAAAAAAAAAAAAAAAATCCAGAAATGTGGACCCAAACAGGATTCAGGCCCGTAAAAACAAACGCTTTAATATCTGCTTCATTTGAATACTTCTTTAATTTTCTACTTCTTCACGCCCTTGTGCCTCTAAGACTTCTAAATCAGCTAAGAAAAGAATATTCCCTTGCATCATAGTCGTATAATACTGTTCTTCAGTTCAGCATTAGATCAAGGGACATCTGTTTGTAGGAACGTAGGATGCATAGAGAATCCGGAGGAACCTTTAATCATAGGGATGAAGATGCGGTGGTTGAGGGGGTAGGCAGGGGGGGGGGAGGCATGGGCGCGAGGAGCAACTACTACAGAATTCTAAGAACCATTGTCAAAAAAAAAAAAAATAATAAAAATAAAAAAATAAAAAATAAAAGAAAAAAAAGACTTGTCTCACGTTGTGCGTGCTGGACCCTTTGTAGCATGGGAGTAGATTGTTACCCGTTTAAACTACTTATAACGTTTTATTCTACAATTTCCAGACTTTTGGGAATTTTCGAAAGTTCTTAGCATAGGTATCCCAAAATCTATGTCTTCACCGAATTGTTTTGTTCAAGTATAGGTCTAGTTGATTCTTTTTCCTGCTAGATCTTAGTCTAAGGTCGACCCATATATAAATAAATATATATATACATACATATATATATATATATATATATATATATATATATATATATATATATATATATATATATATATTTATATTTATTTATTTATTTTTTTTTTTTTTTTTTTTTTTTTTTTTTTTTTTTAATCAAATGTCAAGCTCTTTTTGCTCTTCAGAATTATCCATGACTCAATTGTAATTAGATTTCAATAGTCAGAAAGTAGAAGCTAATGCTGATGATGAAGCAGTAAACTTATTCAGTCTACCGTATTTCAATGGCCTTATTTTCTGCCGTTTCTTAGCATTAAGATATGCAGAAAAAAACTATCTAGGACACTGGACTGATAGTCCAGTGAATCTTTGTTTCGAATTGCACAATAGAAAAGCGGGAAAATAAGAAATCCGAATCAACCTTTGTATCTAGAAACTTTGGGAAAGTGAGAAGATAATTGAAAAAAAAAATCGTTTCACAAATAGAGTGAAAAAAGGGGGGAAATGTTAACTAATGATGGGACTTGAGTTGTGCGGATTCGAAACGGCCTATTCGCACAATATTCTGATGGACTTTCTAATTTCCGCGCTCAGGTTATTTTTGATAAGATATTTGGGAATAAGTGTATAATAAATGCCTTTATAATATTTTCCCTCCTCCCCCCCCCCCAAAAAAAAAAGAACAATAAATAATAATAATAATAATAATAATAAATACAAAATACCGCAGCCACCGAGGTTTGACGTCAGTGTTAATCGCCCACGTCACAAATTTTTGGTGGTTTTCCGTATAAAAAGCTAATTGGTAACCCGGCACATTGATAACTAGTCCTAATATACATGTATATGTTTAATAGAAAAAGAAAGACCTTCATAGTAATATTTATCTTGGTTTTCGAAAGTTCAGGCCGGTCATTCGATCAGCCTGAGCTTTCAAATGATCCATTCCATTGTTGACACTCAGTTTAGTTTATCCACGTTTAAAGGACATCTCGTGGAGCTAAATCACAGAGCTTCATAAGTTTTGTTGTTTTAATATGGGTGTCGAATATCAAACGCGTCACTTTCGGTGTTTTCTTCAGCTGAGTTACCAGTTTGCTGTCATAGTAACGGGACCAGCAAGTGGGTTTTTTTGTCTTTGATAATACACCTTGGTTATATTTTTTGTCGTTGTTGCCGGAGTAAAATAATTATCAAGATGCTGTTTATTTTTCGTTTTCTCGCACTCGCTCGCAGGTGTCCTTTTCACCTAAATCTTCCTCTGCAATATTTAAGAAAGGAAGGAGGTGATTTTGGGGTAGAGCACATGTAATACACGTTTAATGGGTATAATAATCAAAGATAATTGCATATAAAGAATTAGTTTGAATAGCTCTCCTATCCCCCGCAGCGTGACACTTACATTAAGCAATGACTTGTTTGGTCCTTGCCTAAATTCATCCCTGGTTTCACAACTTACATTAAGTTTCCCCACATTACTTGTTTAGGCGACCTACCAGTAAGACATGTATCCAGTACCTAGTTCTTGCTGTCAAATCGTCTCGTTCTGGTCGCCGGTAAGCCGATCTTATTCCCGTGTAAACTGGGTATTATGTTTTATGTCACATTTCTCAAGGCTTTTGAGTATTTATCAAGTCAAGTCTTTTTTTTTTTTTTTTTTTTTTTTTTTTTTACGGGAGGTTTTACAAAAGTGTGAGTTATTTGCGAGAGGTATGCTAGAGCTTATATCTATACTGTGCTTGTGATGTGCTGACCGAACTTTTTTTTTTTGTGCGACATTGAGTAGTGACGTGGTATATCCTAAGAGTTTAGAGCAGGGATGTCAAATTCGTGGACTGCAGTCCAACTGTGACTCTCGGGATTTTCTTAAATGACCCGCTTGTTGAAAAGAAATTAGCCTGTGGAATCTTGATCGTCATGGAGGAAAGTAATATACGAGAAAGAGAATGAAAATTCATTAAAAAAACGTATTTAATAATGGTAATAGTTTTATTTCCATTGCTGTTGCAATTACCAATATTATAAAGGACATTTCATATGACTCTTATCGTTAGACTAGTAAGCTGCTAGGTAATTTTTATTATGGTTGTATATATTGTCATGACAAATTAGATCTTTCATGTTTCATTTTTTTTTTTTTTCAGTAATCAGGAGTAGCCCATGTCCAATGCATGTACACATATTTTGTTACCATTAATATCGCCCCATAAAATATTAATGGGAAATAAACCTTATGTCTAGAAGCGTAATAACAGACAGGATTTAATAATGCAATTCTGTGAAGCAAGATGTGCATGCACCTTCATTGGCCCACAAGATGAAAATTGGCCCTCGCGGGGTTTTGATTTTGACACCAGTGGGAAATAAAAATACTACGTTATACATGATTCTGTTGACAAAATGAATGTGATGATAGTAATCGTGGAAATATCAATAGTAGTATCAAAAGTAATATCAATATCAATTGTAATTATAATGATACGGGGCTATAAAAGAAAGGAGAAATAATAATAATAAAGATATTTATTATAATGATTATAGCAACGGTAATAACTATAGTGATGATAGTAATAATGATGATGATAGTAGTAATAGGAAGAAGACAAAAAAGAAGAAAGGAATAGCATCCCATTAAAAAAAAAAAAAAAAAATATAGGTGGTAAATAAGAGCATGATGAAGGAAAGAAAGTATGAAACAGGAAGAGAAGAAAAATAGAAGAAAATTGGGTGATATCAATAATTATTCAGTTAATAAAATAAACTGATGTTTTAAAAATATTCATTCTCACATTTACCCTTTTCTACATATCTTTTCTAATAGAATAAATGAAGGAATCAAAGAGAACAAGAAAAAGAAAAAAAAATATGAAAGAAAAGTATATTAGAAGGATAAAAAAACTAAAAAAGAAGGAAAAAAAAAGAGAAGAGGAAAAGACAGAAAAAAAGGAAGTAAGTAAAAGAAGAACAAGAAGAGAGAATGGAAAATCAAAGATATAAACGAAATAACCCAAGTAAAGATAAAATAAGAAAAACGAAAGACAGAAGAGAGGGAATGAAGAAGAAAGAGGGAATAAATGTAACAAATAAA
>NC_051424.1:6940189-6947689 GCF_015228065.2 Penaeus monodon | reverse complement strand
TAAAAGTAAGTGAAAGGGATAGAAAAACGAACAAGAAATAAATAAATAGGCAAAAAAGTATAAAAAGTTGGATAAATAGGTAAAAATAGGATAAATAGGTCAAAATAAATAAAAAAGGATAAATAGGTAAAAATATATTTTTAAAAAGTTGGATAAATAGGTAAAAAACAAATACAAAATTAAAAAATAGGTAAGAATGTAAATATAGATAAGTGGATAAAGATCAAATGAAAAGGTAAATAAAACTAAGTAAACAAGAGATATAAGAGAATCAAGAATAAACAGAATGAGACGATAAAATGGAAGGATAAGATAAGGGAGAAAGAATAAAAGAAGAAAGTGAAAAAGAAAGCTTAGAAGAAGAAGAAGAAGAAGAAGAAGAAGAAGAAAAACAAAAACAAATAAGAAAAGGAAGAGGAGGAGGAGGAGGAAGAAGAGAAAGAAGAGGAAAGAGTAAACGCGAATAAAGAGAGGGAGGAAGAGAGAGAAGAGAAGAATGCGAAGGATGTAAGGGCGAGGCGAGGCCCTTTCGGCGTCCTGTTCCCGGGGGAGGGGGAGGGGAGGGGGAGGGAGAGGGAAGGAGGGGGGGGGGGAGGAGAGGGAAGGAGGAGGGAGAGGGAAGGAGGAGGGAGAGGGAAGGAGGAGGGAGAGGGAAGGAGGAGGGAGAGGGAAGGAGGAGGGAGAGGGAGGGAGGAGGGAGAGGGAGGGAGGAGGGAGAGGGAGGGAGGAGAGAGAGGGAGGGAGGAGGGAGGGAGGAGGGAGAGGGAGCGATAGGCGTGGGATACGGAGCGGGAGGAAGGGATAGAGAGACCAGAGTGAAGGTTGGGGATGGGGTGGGGGAGGGGGGGGCGGGCGAGAGCAAGGGAGAGAGAGGGGAAGGGAGGATGGGAGGGGATGACACAGGGGATGAGGGGGAGGGGGGGGGTTGGCACGCTCGCCTCTGCCTCATGACGTCAGAGCAGGGAGGAGAGGGGGAGGGGATAGGGGTATTCGGAGGAGGGGAGGGGGAGGGGGAGGGTATTCAGGATGGTGAGGGGAACAAAACTGATGAATTAGACAAAGAATAGCAAGGATAGGCAGGGAATAGATGGCCAGGAGGATAGCCAGAAGTCAGATTGTCCACACTAACACTGGACTACTACTACTTCTACTACTACTACTACTACTACTACTACTACTACTACTTCTACTACTTCTACTACTACTACTACTACTATTCTACTACTACTACTACTACTGTCAGGTTCTATTGCTACGTCTATCGCTACAGCTACCGCTATAGTCTTTTCTAAATTAATTCCACTGCTAAGACTATTAGTGAGCTTGTTATTCTAAATGCATTTTTCACGGCTGTCATTATATCTGCTACTACTACTGTCACAATAACAACAGCTACTGCTATTACTATGGCTACTGTCATTACAACAACAAAAACAGTTACTACTACTATTACAAAACAACCACAATAACAACTCTCACCGTTTCTTCTACTACTACTATTACGATTACTACTACTACTACTACTACTACTATACTACTACTACTACTACTACTACTACTACTACCACTACTGCTATTACTACTACTACTACTACTACTACTATTACTGCTACTACTACCATTGCTTTTACTATCGCGACTGCTACCAAGACTACCTAAAGGCATAAGGCGATAAGATTTGAATACAAGAATCGTGATGAAGCAGTTAAGGGGGTAGGGGGTAGGGGGTAGGGGGTAGGGGGTAGGGGGTAGTGGTAGGGGTAGGGGGTAGGGGTAGGGGGTAGGGGTAGGGGTAGGGGGTAGGGGGTAGGGAGGTCAAGACTAAAATCTCCGGCTTCTGGGAGACGGAGGAGGAAGGATGCAAAAACGGGGATGATGGATAGGAAAATTAAGAGAGGGAGGGAGAGAGAGAGAGAGAGAGAGAGAGAGAGAGAGAGAAAGAAAGAGAGAGAGAAGGAAAGAAGAGATAGTGAGAGAGAGAGAGAGAGAGAGAGAGAGAGAGAGAGAGAGAGAGAGAGAGAGAGAGGAGAGGGAAACAAACAGTGAAAGAGGAAGAGACAGACAGGCTGATAGACAGACAGACAATGAAAGAAAGAAAGAGAGATGGACAGATAGATAGCTATATGGTAAGATAGACAGATAGACAGACAAAAACAGAAAAAAAAGATAGATAGATAGATAGAGAGAAAAAGATAAGAGGACAAGAAATGAAGAATACGTAAACAAAAGTCAAGGCCAAAAGAAGTAGGCAGATAAGGAAGGAGAGATAACTCCCTCTCCAAAAGAAAAAGAAATCAAGGTTATTTAGAACGATCGACCAGGAAAGGAGAAGAGAAAACCAAACCAGTAGAAGAACAGCAATTCAGGATAATCGAAGAAAGGAGGAAGAGACAATAACACAAGAAGGGAGATACGACTAGCGGAAAAGAATCACCGAAGGAAGGTGAGATCGAGGAGGGCGAACGGGCAGCCTCCGCCCTGGCCGGCCTCGTCGCCTCGCTACCCGCCAGTCGACTCTCGGCCTCCGGAGAGTCAACACGCGAGGGGTTTCTACGTCTCGTCTACCTCCTTCCAGGATGAAGGACTTGACAGGTTCCTCGTCAGCTGTTTAGGATGCCTCGAGAAATCCTTCAGTGCTTATGAAATACTTGGCGTTTCGTTTTTTCCTCTTACGTCGCTGTGGATTCTGATTGATAATATTCAAAGTGACTGAATTAGAAGAATTATCCTTGACACGGAACTTGCTGCATATTAAGAGAGAAAAGGTCAGAGAAGTGATTAAACAAAAATCGCTGTTAAATAAAGAAGAAAATAAGGAAACAACAACAAGAATAACAATAACAGAGCGTCGGGATCAAGGTAAGAAACTTTTCATAAATTCCGATTAAAATCATTACAGTTAATCTGAACGACATAATCATTTTCGTCAAATATCAATGTTTCACACATTTTTCTCGTCATTTCTCCCTCTTTCTCTTCCCTTTTCTCTCAATTTATATCTGTTTATCCTTCTGTTTGTGTGTGTATGTCTTTCTGTCTATTTATCTATCCACCCATCTGCCTGCCAATCTATCTGTCTACAAAACTGTCTAGATCTGTTTATCTTTTTGTCTATCTACCTATCTATATATCTGTAAATCTGTCTGTCAGGCAATCACTCTATCTGTTTATCTATCTGTCTACAGATCTATCGATCAATGTATCTTCCATTCTATCAATATTTTTATCCCCTCCATCTCTCTCTCTCTCTCTCTCTCTCTCTCTCTCTCTCTCTCTCTCTCTCTCTCTCTCTCTCTCTCTCTCTCTCTCTCTCTCTGTGTGTGTGTGTGTGTGTGTGTGTGTGTGTGTGTGTGTGTGTGTGTGTGTGTGTGTGTGTGTCTGCCCTTCTCTCTCTCTATCTCCCCCGCTCTCTCTAACTCTCTGCAGCGGTGGCGATCTCGTCTATCAATCTTGCTGACCTGCGTTCAAATCTCTCGCCGCCAGTGGATGGTAACCCCGGCCATCCATAGCACACAGGGGATGATTTAGAAGCAAAATGAAACAGACAGTTCGTCACACCAAGAATATCCATTGTAACAAATGGAACCAAACTAAACCTTTAAACCTTTAACCTCTCTCTCTAACACACACTGTCTCTCTAACTCTCTCTCTCTCTCTCTCTCTCTCTCTCTCTCTCTCTCTCTCTCTCTCTCTCTCTCTCTCTCTCTCTCCACAGTCTGCCTTTCTTTCTTCCTCATTCCATAACTGTATTCTCCCTCCCTCCTCTGCTCAAAAGGACGAGGCAGGAAGTAAACACGCATAAGATTAATTAATAAAACAAACACAAACGCGTACACGTCAAATACCCAATACATGAATCATAACCACACAAGTAATAACATTAATGATAATCATGAGAGATTGACACTCCAATTAATAGCAAAAAGAAAGCGAAATCGAACAGCTTGATGTGTGGTTTACCCAAGTCCCCCCCTTGAGCCAAGACGCCGACCTCGCTGCCTCACCTTCGTTTTAAGTCGATTTGCTTTTTTTGCGCGGAGGCCAGTCACGTGACCGCGTTTTGGGCATTGGGTCCCGGCGCTCCGCCATCCCGAAGGAGGTCTCAGGCGATACCTCTTTCTATATTTTGCTTACGGGGCCAACTGGATGGAAAGATGGATGTCTGTGTTGCTCTCTCTCTCTCTCTCTCTCTCTCTCTCTCTCTCTCTCTCTCTCTCTCTCTCTCTCTCTCTCTCATGCTCTCCTTGTTTCTGTCTCGGCCTGTGTGTCTATCTGTCTGTCTGTTTGCCTTTCTGTCTGTCTGTCTGTCTGTCTGTCTCTCTCTCTCTCTCTCTCTCTCTCTCTCTCTCTCTCTCTCTCTCTCTCTCTCTCTCTCTCACACACACACACACACACACAACCATTAGGTAATAATAATAATAATAATAAAAATAAATGATAATAATAATAATGATTATTATTATTGTTGTTATTATCATTATTGTTATGATCATCATCATCATCATTATTATTATTGTCGTCACTATTATTAATATTATCATCATTAGCAGTAGTAGTACTATTGGTATTATTGTCATTACTATAATCATTATCATCATCATCATTACTATCCTAATCATATCAGTATCATTATTATGATCACGATGGTGATAATAATGATCATTACGATTCTCACGGATTAATGTGATTACTTACCATTGTAATTCTTATTTTCATAATTATTCTTAATCTTATTTTTACACCTACTCTTTCTTCTCATTCTCAATATTGATTGTTCATTATTATCAAAATCATTGTTGCCATCACTATCTCTGTCGTTCACTTTTATTTTTATATTTGTAAAAGAGAAAAAATAATGAATCCAGGAGAAGGAGGAGGACGAGGAGGAGGAGGAGGAGGAGGAGGAGGAGGAGGAGGAGGAGGAGGAGGAGGAGGAGGAGGAGGAGGAAGAGGAAGAGGAAGAAGGAAGAGGAAGAGGAAGAAGAAGAATTAGAAGAAGATGAAGAAGAAGAAGAAGAAGAAGATGAAGAAAAGAAGAGGAAGAAGAAGAAGGAGAAGAAGAAGATGATGATGATGATGATGATGATGATGATGATGATGATGATGATGATGATGATGATGATGATGATGATGATGATGATGATGATGATGATGATGATGATGATGAAGAAGATGATGAAGAAGAAGAAGAAGAAGAAGAAGGAGAGGGAAAGAATGAGGAAAAGATTAAGAAAGAGAAGACTTGTATAAACAAATAAAAAGGTAAAAGCAAATCAGCTAATAGATGTATAAAAAAGCAAACAGAACGACAAGGCAAACAATAACATTAGGGCTGAACGAGAAGGTAAACAGGTAACAACATTAACACGTGTAATGACGGGGAACTACTGTTTTCACAGATTACAGAAACCGCATATAAATAAATAAATAAATATAGATAGATTGATAGAGAGAAAGAGAGGAAAGAGAAGAAAGAGAGGAAGAGAAAGAGAAGAGAAGAGAAAGAGATAGAGAAAGAGAAGAGAGAAAGAGAAGAGAGAGAGAGAAAGAGAAGAGAGAGAAAGAGAGAGAGAGGAAGAGAGAGAGAGGGAGAGAGAGAGAAAGGGAGAAAAGAAAAACAAAAAACAAAAAGAGAAAGACTGAGAGAGAGAGAGAGAGAGAAAAGGGCAAAGAAAGACAGAAAAAGAAAGAGAGAGAAAAAACAAACAAACCCGATAGATAGACAGAGAAAGAAAAAGATAAAAAAAAACAAACAAACCAAAAACAAACGGACAGAGATTGAGCGAAAGATCAGAATGACGCAGAGAAAAGGAAGTGTTCGCCGGAAGCCCATGCAAGAAGCGATCTGTGACAGCCTCGCGTTCTCGTCGAGGAACCGAGTCTGCGGAGGCGTCGTTTCAGCGCTGAATTTCTTCAAGAAACTCGAGATTTCAGAAATTCGCGTAGTGAGATCCGTCATTTTCTCTTCTACTTCTTGTTCTTCTTCTGCTTTTGTTATTATTATTGTTATTATTTTTATTATTACTATTATTGTTGTTGTTGTCAGTAATATTGTAATTGTTATTATTATTGTTATCATCATTGCTACCATTATCATTATTGTTATCATTATTGTTATCAATATTATCATTATTATTATCTTCATATTATCATTATAATTACTAGTGGTAGTAGTAAAAGTATTATAAATGTCGTTATTGTTATTATTATATTAACTAATATTATCATTATTATCATTATCATCGATATCACTACCATCATTATCATTTTCATCATTATCATAATCATTATTGTTATTATTATTATTATTCCGACCTTCACCATCTATCTGAGGATCCATGTATCAAGACCAATCAAAAAAGTAATAATAATAGTAATAATAATAATAATGATAATAATAATGATAATAATAATAATAATAATAATAACAATAATAATAATAATAATAATAATAATAATAATGATAATAAAAAGAAGAATATGAAGAAGAAGGAGGGAAAAAGGAAGAGACAAGAGCAGAATAAAAAATGATAGTCGCAAACGTCATCAGCATTGGAGAAGTCGCGAGCAGGTGCCGGCAGTAACAGCAAGGGAGTGGTAACGCTTGGCTAGTGACGATGGTGTAACGCACCTGGACACACGCAGATGCGCTCGGAGGGAGAGATAAGGGAGAGGGGCAGGGGGAGAGGAAAGGGGGAGGGAGAGAGGAGTAGGGAGAGGGAGAGAGGAGAGGGAGAAGAGAGGAAAGAGGGAGGGAGAGGGAGAGAGGAGTAGGGAGAGGGTGAGAGGAGATGGGAGGAAGAGAGAGAGGGGGAGGGAGAGAGAGGGAGAAGGAGGGAGAGGGAGAAGGAGATTGAGGGAGAGGGAGAAGGAGAGAGGACAGGGAGAAGGATACAGGAAATGGGTGAAGGAGGAGAGGGAGAGGGAAAGGCACAGAGAAGGAGAGGTAGGATCGAGAGAGGGGAGAAGGATAAGGAGAGGGAGAAAGAGAGGAAGGACAGGGTGAGAGAGAAGGAGAGAGAAAGGTAGGAAGGGAGGGAAGAAAAAAGATGAAAGGAGACGGGAAGAAAAAAGAAGAAAAAAGAAAAAGAAAACACAAAAACAGGAGAAGGAGGAGGAGGAGGAGGAGGAGGAGGAGGAGGAGGAGGAGGAGGAGGAGGAGGAGGAGGAGAAGAAAAAGAAAGAGGAGAAGACGAAGAAGAAGAAGAAGGAGGAGGAGGAGAAAGAGAAGGAGGAGGACTAGAAAAATATGAGGGAGAGCTGCAGGGTAAGTATTGCACAATAAATTCACAGAAATTGCTCAGCTGATTCTAATGCCGGAGATTCCTTATGTTTTTTTTTGTTTTTTTTTTCTGGACTCTCAATTTCCAAATCAGGCTAAACTGGTTTTTATCTTTTTTTACGCAATTCTTTCTAAATCCCTTTTTTTTCTCCTAAAACATCTATCGTTTCTTGTTAATTCCGAGAATGATTCGTCATTCACCAAAATTATATCAGGAT
>NC_051424.1:6925189-6932689 GCF_015228065.2 Penaeus monodon | reverse complement strand
ATGCGAGTTCTTATCAACAGAGTTGAAATATTATCTATATTCGTTGTCTTATCGTGTACATCATTGTCTTCGCCATTATTCACACATCTAAAATAATAATAATAATAATAATAATAACAATAATAATAATAATAATAATAATAATAATAATAATAAATGAATGAATAAATAGATAATAATAATAATAAATACATAGATAAATAAATAAGATAAAATATAACAATCAAACAGACTCTTTGTGACGAAAAATGAAAAGGAAAATTGTAGAAGTAACTCCTCTGTCTTTTCCTCCAGGGAAGGCTATCGGGGCGTCGCCATGAAGTCTTTGGTCCTGTCTCTTTTGCTCCTCTGCGTCGTCTGCGCCCGCGGGATCCCTACCAAGCCCAAGTGCGACACCCACGCTGCCGAAGGATGCCTGCGGGAGGACGCCGGCGCCGTGAGTGACGCCGAGGGCCCTTCGGTGGTTGGGGAGGATGCGGAGGTGGAGGGAGAGACGCCCGATGCTTTGCAGGAGGAGACGAAGGAGGAGGCCTTCCCGACGAGCCCCGATCTTCCAGCAACGTCGGAGCTCCCTCCGCAAGACGTCTCGGAGGCAGGGGGCGCCGGCGGAGGGAGCTCGGGCCCCGGCGAGGGCGAGAGCGGGGTCATGCAGGCGCAGAGGCTTGTGAGCGGGAAGTCGATCGAGGCCGCGACGCCAGACAACGCCTACGGGAATGACACGGAGGCCCCGGCGGGGACGCGGCTGACGGAGGAGGGCGAGGAGGCGCGGCAGGGGCGGAAGCTGTCCCTGGACGACCCCTCAGCCAAGGAGGGCAGCTACGTCCTCCAGACTCAGGACCCTCAGGAGGAGAAGGACCTCCAAGAGGGGGGAAACGTCGCCTTCGAGAGAATCCACGACCTGGAGGAAGAGGAAGGTGGCGCCCTCGCGGGACACGACTACTACGACTACGACCTCTCGAATCCGACCCCCGTCAGGAAGTGCTGCGGCGCAGATGAGTTCTTCAGCCTGCAACTCCAGAGATGCGAAGACGTGGGTGGCGACCACACGTTCCTAGACGCGGCGGGACGCCTCCTGTTGGGGGAGAGGAGTGGTGGGGCCCTCAGCTACATCACCGGCCGGATCCCCGTGTGTCCGGGCACAGGGAAGCCGCCCAAAATCGCTCAGTCCTCGGAGTTTGTGCACCAGTTGCTGCCGCACGGCCACCTGCGGGAGCTGGACCTCGGGCTCACGCATGACGTCGACCACTACTGCCTCGAGATGGCGGCGGTCACCAAAGAGGAAGTGGCCAACGCCGCTCTGGTGTTAGCCTCCTGTCCCCGCAGCGTCTCCTGGCACGTGCGAAAGTGCTGTGCGCTGCACCAGTACCTCGACCGCAGCAGCATGGAGTGTATGGACAGGCCAGCCAACAGCAGCAGCCACGAGACCCTGGTGAGGGAGTTCCTCCACCCAAACGCCGACACTTCCCACTTCCACTTTAGGACGGAGCGCTTCCAGTGCCCGAAGGGATTCCCCAAAATCATGCATGCACAGGATATCTATCTGGACGACAGAGAGCAGCTGTGTGAGCGAGACTCCAGCGTCTGCTACCAGACGTCCCTCTTCTGCCTCGACCACCTGTGGGCTGAGGACGAAGACCCGGCCAGCATGGAAGCCGTCGCCGCCGTCTGCCTTCACAATTTCTTTTCCAAGTGCTGCCCGCCCGGCCACTCCTACTCGGAGGACGGCTGCGTCCCCACACACGCCCCTCCCTCGTCCAAGATGATGCAGCTCTACGAGTTGATGGATTCGGACCACGGGTTTCCACTCGACAACGACACGTGCCCTCACGAGGTCATCTGGCCGCATAACAGGGACATCCGCTGGTGGATCAACTGGTCCGGCCAGCTCAACGTGGGCTCTCACGGCAGCACCTTCATCACGGAACACTACTGTGTCGACGACTTCTTGGACAAGGACAACGAGACGATGACTGTAGCGGTCCTTTGCCGCACCGAACTGGAGAACATCATCCCCGTCCACCTCTCCTCCCAGGCCTCCTCCTCCGACGCCATCTCCGCCCTCTTGCCTTCAGGCACGGTCGGCAAATGCTGCAAGCAAGGCCACAACGTGCTCAAGGTCGACGGCATCAAGAACATCTCGTGCGCGGGCGGCGACCACAGCCACCAGCTCCTGGACGAGTCGGAGGTCCGCGGCGCCGGCATCTCCCGCCTCGCCTACTCGGGCTTCCCTGTGTGCAGGAGCGGCGGGGGCCTGCACGTGTTCTACCTCCCGCCGGTGGTCGACGACGACTACGCCCGGTTCTCGCAGGGCGGGCAGACGGCCGACGTGGTCAGCATGGAGGGCAGCTGCGTCCTCAGCACCAACTCCTTCCGCAAAGAGGATTACTGCCTGGACTACATCGTGAAGGCCAACGCCAAGGGGCAGGGCCGCGCGCCCCGGGCGATGGTGCTCGTGTGCCCTGAGGTGTGGGAGAGCGTCAACGTCCACCAGGAGAAATATAGCATCACGTCCGTTCTCCTGGGCATCTCCTGCAGCGCCCTTATCGCCACCGTCATCTCACTCCTCTCCAGCAGGGTCAGGAGGGGCCTCGTCACCGTGAAGAAGGTGAGGGGGACGACGATTGGGGCGAGGGAAATCAGTGAATCCTTTTAACTTGTATGGAAAATAACAATTTCATAATGCATTCTTACCCATGCAGAAGGGAAGATTGTTCTCTCTCTCTTTCTTTCTTCCTCTCTTCCCTCTCATTCTCCGTCTTTCTTCCCCTTTTCTGTCTGTACGCCTGTATGTCTGCCCGTCTCTCTCTCTCTCTCTCTCTCTCTCTCTCTCTCTCTCTCTCTCTCTCTCTCTCTTCTCTCTCTCTCTCCCTCACACACACACACACACACACACACACACACACACACACACACACACACACACACACACACACACACACACACACACACACACACACACACACACACACACACACACACACTTACCCTGAATCTCTCGACCCTTCATTCTTTCCAAACCTGTCATCCCTCTTCCTCATGCAATCTACCCGCCTACCTTTCGCCCGCCGTTCAGTCCAGCCTCTCCCTCCCTCCCCCAACAGGTGAACACCCTGGCCGGAAGGATCCTACTCAGTTACGTCATCTCTTACCTGTTCAGCTTCCTTCTCCTCGCCATCTCCATGAAGGCCGAAGTACAGCAGGACGCCGAGTGTCATCTCATCGGTGAGTACTGCTGGACACGCGCTGAGGTGAAGACACGTGAGCATATACACGCATGTATGTACGCAGACAGACATAAGGAGAATGAGGTAGACAGGTAGATAGATAGATAGAGAGAGAGAGAGAGAGAGAGAGAGAGAGAGAAGAGAGAGAGGAGATGATGACGAGAAGAAAAGAGAGAAGAGAGAGAAGAGAGAGAGAGAGAGAGAGAGAGAAAGAGAGGAGAGAGAGAGAAGAGAGAGAGACGAGAGGAGAGAGAGAAGAGAGAAAGAGAGAGAGAGAGAGACAGAGAGTGAGAGAGTCTCCCGTCGCCTCAATTAACTTCAGATCCCTCTCCCCCCCCTCAGCTGGTCTCCTGATCTTCTTCATTTTGGCGGGATTCACGTGGAACACCTCCATCTGCCTCGAGTCTCTCCTGCTTACGCTGTGAGTTGTTGCAACAAGGGCTTTTGTATTACATGTATTATATAGACAAACAAATGAATTGGATAAACAGCCATGTGTGTATGTGTGTGCGTTTATGTGTGTGTGTGTGTGTGTGTTTTGTGTGTGTGTGTGTGTGTGTGTGTGTGTGTGTGTGTGTGTGTGTGTGTGTGTGTGTGTGTGTGAGTGAGTGAGTGAGTGAGTGAGTGAGTGAGTAGTGAGTGAGTGAGTGAGTGAGTGAGTGAGTGAGTGAGTGAGTGAGTGTGTGTGCATGTATACTAATCTGATCAAAGCAGTTGTGGCGTCATCCGGCCGCTGGCCCTTGGACGCGTCGCCCGGTGCCAAGCAACACCCAACGCCGAACCCTCGCTAACCCCCCCCCCTCTCCTCCCTCCCCTGCAGGCGCGTGAGCACGTCGGAGCGCTGGCGTTACCTGTACCACTCGCTGTGGGCGTGGGGCGTCCCCGCCGCCATCACGACGCTCGCCCTCACACTCGACCACTACAGGAGGGAGCTGCCCTGCGCCGTCGTCACGCCAAGGATCGGCCTCTACAGGTGCTTCTTCTCAGGTGAGGACACGGGGAGAGGTAGGGGGGGAGAGGGGGTTGTAGGGGAAGGGGGGGGGAAGCAGGGGAAGGGAAAGGAGGAAAAAAGGGGGCGGGGAAGGGCGAAGGGGAGGAAGGGAAAAGGGGGGGGAGCCAGAGGAGGAGAAAGGTAGGGAAGAGAAGGGGCGGGGAGAGAGGAAGGGGAGGAGGGGAAAGGGAGAAGAGAGAAAGAGAATAAGGGAAGGAGGGGGAAAGAGGAGGAGTAGAAGAAAAAGGAGGAAGAGGAGATGGAGTTAGAATGAAATGAATGATAATAGGAGGAAGCGGATAAAGGAGAGGCGGAGGAGAAGATTCAGAGGAAGACGGGGAGTAAAGAGAAAGACATTGGAAGAGGAAGAGCAGAAGGAGGAGAAAGAGATAATAAGGAAGTCCCATTTCTATAACCCTGGCTGTCTCTTCCTACCAATCTCCTTTTGTTAATGTTAGTATCACCATCATAAACATCGCCAGCACCATCACCTTCACCACCACCATAATTATCATCATCATTATCATCATCATTAATATCCTTATCGTCATTATTGCAACGTTCCTCCTCCGGCAGACCCGAACGCCCAGCTGCTGTACATGCACCTGCCACTCTTCCTGACTCTCGTGGCGAACGTAGGCCTGCTGATGGGTGCCAGGATCCTCAGGAGTGCCAAGTTGAGGAAGCTGGAGCACGGAGGGAACAAAAAGAAGGCGTCTACACCTGGAGGAGGAGGAGCAGGAGGGACAGCAGCAGCAGGAGGAGGAGGAGGAGGAGGGAGAGGTAAGTAAAAAGGGGCGAGGGAGGATGGAAGAAGGTGGATGATATAGGTAGGAAGGAAGGAAGGGAAGGAAGGAAGGAAGGAAAGGATAAAGAAAGAGAGGGGGGGGGGGGTCTAGCAGACTCAAGTCCACGGAAATAGATAAGCATTATGAATAGTTAGTGGCAGGAAAAAATATAATTGTTACTATTATTATGATCGTCATATACCTGGATAATAAACTCAATAATAGAAGCAATCATGTCACAAAGAACGACTAATAATGTTGCTTCCCTCCCTTGCCCCAGGATCTGAATGGGTAGAGCTCAACAGACAGGCCGATGGCGCCAATGGTGGCAGCAGTGCCAACACCAGCTCCGACCAGTCTGGCCACACGCAGCCTGCCTCCTCTGGTCTCAGGACGCATCAGACGCGCAACCTGTAAGTGTACCTGCTCGTCAGTGTTTCTTTTAGTGTAGACGGCGAATGTTCTTCACGCAACTGCGTATATTTCCTTGATAAATATCTGAGAAATATTTTATTCAACTATATTTCTTTGGCGCCCTGTACGCTCTGTATGTGTGTGTGTGGATAGAAGTGTTTGTGTGTGTGCATAGACGTATGTGTGTGTGTGTGGTTGTGTGTAAGGCCTAACCCCACATCGCCCTTTGCCCCCTGACGGTCCTTTCCCCTCAGCTGGACGGAGTCAATCAAGCTGGTGGTCTGGTCCGGCGCGACGTGGATGCTGGAGGTGGCGTCGTTCGTGATCACCAGCTACCTGGTGACGCCCTCCGAGGCGTGGTACGACTACCTGTGGTACCTGCCGTCCACCATGAACGCCCTTGCGCGGCGTCGGCATCTTCTCCATCCTGGTGTTGACGCCCGAGAACCGCATCAAGGTGGCCAAGGCCTTGGGGAACCTCGGCTCGTGGGCGGGCTCGGGCACCCTGGGCCGCCCCTCGCGCTCAGAGGCCCACAGCTCATCCGGCAACCACGCCTCGTCCAGTGGCGGCGGCGGCGGCGGCTCCGCGGGGGCTCAGGAAGCCGGGAGGAGCGCTGGCAGGAGGAACATGTCGATCTCCACCACCATCACTCAGATCACGTCCTCCTTCAGGAGCGCCGTGTCCATCGACCCTCGGCCGGACGCTGCTGCGGCGGCGGCGGCGGCGGCAGCGGCAGCCGCGCGCCCTGGAGGAGGCCTGCATCCGCGCGTCGCGCACTCCGTCAGCCAGATCGACACAAGAAGGAGCTCCGTGTCGTCGGAGTCGTCCTCGGAAGGGTTCGAGCTGGACGCCGAGGCGGGCGCTGGCGGCAGGCGCAAGTCGTCCATCGCGGCCAACTTCGGAATGGTGTCGCTGCCCAGCGTCGACGAGGAGGACGTCTTCGACGACTCGACGGCCGAGGCCGGCGCCACGCACGCCCCGATCGACGCCACCAGGTCCTTCAGCAATGCGTAGCCGAGCCCTCCGCCTACGGGAGGAGGCGTCGACCTCCGCTCTCGCCTCTCCACTCTGCATCGCGACCATTCATCGTGCCATTACGTTCACCGTCAGACTTCATGCCATTTCCAGTAATCAGTAAGAAATTGTAAATACGCTTCCTGTGTCATCATTTTCCAGGGCTGAACATGTACATATTTTCCGTTTCATGCTCTTGGAAATAAAACCCTTTGATCATTTAATACTTTTGTATGACTTTCCCTGATTTATGCAAACCACAAGAAATTGATGTTGATCAAGGGCCAGAGAACAGACACACATACGTGTGTGTGTGTGTGTAATATACATATATATATATATATACATATATATATATATATATATATATATATAAAATATATATATATATATATATATATATATATATACATAATATATATAGTATATAATATAGTATATATACATAATAGAATATAAATATAATAATATATATTATATATACATATATATATATATATATATACATATATATAAATTATATAAACATACATACATACATACACCACACACACACACATATATGCACACATTGCGCGCAAATGAGTGTGTGCATTCATGCACACACATAACGTCCGCGCGCTCACATGAGCACACGCACGGATTTGCATACTCCCCTGGGGAAGGTTCATGGGTCAGCAACCCCAGTATAAAGACCAAGCCAAGTAAATGATGTCAAGTCGAAACAATGAAAATAAGCAAACCGGCGTAAACGTAGCCTCACGGGTTTTGTAGGACCAGTACCCGGAAGCTGCATTCAACTGCAGGGATGTTGCGAATGTAGATCAAACAACAAACACAAAGATCATACCGGCCAAAAGGTTCAGATCAAAACTATCCAAGATCGGAACATGAAACATTCGAAGTTTATACCAAACTGGAAAATTGGACAATGTTCTCCATTAGCCCGAATGAATTTCCAGTGCCTAGGTCTGTGCGAAGTCATATGGCCCAATGCTGGCGACTTTATGAAGGACCATAAAAGTCTTCTTTTCAGGAGGTCAAGAACACAAACATGAGTTTATCTGG
>NC_051424.1:6917689-6920189 GCF_015228065.2 Penaeus monodon | reverse complement strand
TTAAATTCAGGAAAATATCTATGCATCATACATTATCAAGATCAAAATTTTGAAAAGGAATGAAACACGTAGAAACACCAATATGATATATGTCACTCGTGGTTGGCTTAGTTGCAGAAAATTACCCATTCTCTAATTTCAGTGGGAGGAATCCTTACTAATGTTATTTACAACACATGGACCTACTGATGATTGTAATGAAATAGAATAAGAAATAACTGCCTATATAAATCTTGAAATGTGTAAAGAAAAATACGTCCATACTGTTATGCAACTATGTCACTAATATATATCTATATCTGTCTATTTATCTATCTGTATACATTCTCTCTCTCTCTCTCTCTCTCTCTCTCTCTCTCTCTCTCTCTCTCTCTCTATATATATATATATATATATATATATATATATATATATATATATATATATATATATATATATATATATTAGGCCTTTTTTATAACATCCTAAAACCCCTAACACTATTATTCAAGTTGAATCATGGTCGCTACAAAAACAAGGAGTCTTTTTTTTATTTCAGATAAAAGTAAAAAGAAAACCATAAAGTACTTAATATGATGTTTTTCTTGTGAAAGCTTCAAATAAAATGAAGAAGGTACCGGACTACTCTGAATCTTACATTGTTTATACACACCACTCTTCGCTTCGTAAGGCTGTGGAAAGTTTAAATGCATTTCTCATATTCAGTCAAAATATTTTTTTTTCTTATTACATATATTGTTCTTCATATGAAAAGTGAAGTTGCATAAGGTGTTGCATCTTGCCATAACCACTGTGAGTGAGCTCCATGTCCAAATCAGATAACTGAGTAATTCCAATGATCATGGACATCTACTTGACTTATTAATTGAATTATATCAACCAATCAAGATACACAGCATTTTCTTTTATACTTTTGAGCCTGTAAAGATATATCATAGACGTACAGAATGATTTTGAAGGCATTCCCCTCACCAAAGTCAATATCACGTCATATGACTCGGACACATTAGAAATTCTTACCAATTCCTTCCAGCGACTGTTATCATAGACTTCAAATCTAACCCATATGGAGTGAACGTGTATTTGATGTACTGCTAAAAAGGCACAGAAGCATTTTATGCATCTTTGCAATAAAAAAAAATATCGAGAAAATTACGAAGTGATTCGTAATTAATGAAAATATAAATCCCTATCTGAGACTACATGAAATATATCTGAAAATTATTGTGCTCTGATTGGCTGACCGGAGTGTATCAAACCATGTCAAGTTGAAGGCATAAACTTCGATACAAATGGAAAGGATCTTTCAACAGGTTCCAATAATGTGCACGTAAATGGCAAAGTATCAAAATGTTATAGGTTTTAGAAATGTTACAAAAAAGGCATATATATATATATATATATATATATATATATATATATATATATATATATATATATATATATATATATATATATATATAGCGAGAGAGAGAGAGAGAGAGAGCATATATATACATACATATATATGCGTGTGCTCGTGTGTAACTGTCAATTCAGAATTATCAAGTCTGCAAGATGCTGCCATGATTTTCCATTTATCATTAACTAGAAAAAATTGGCTCGGTTTAGTCTCCGGGAAAGAAACGCAGCATAAGCATGTGTTTTGAATGTAGATTTTTGCTTACACAATACCATCAACAAATAATTGGACTGAATCGTGCAGTAGCTTTTAAAGTAACATATTTTCAGTCTCGATTTTATGCGAAAATTATTTTAGTATTGCACTAATACGACATAATCGGTGCTAGATTTAGACTTACTGTTGCCCCTTTATAAATACACCAGCTGGTTTCTGAAAACTTGAAAACATATATGCCTTTTGCTTATGTGAACAATACTAATTAACTTCCACATATTACGATATTGTAATATATTACCATATATTACGAAATAGTATATATGGAAACAATACCGGTACTTGAATGTAATTAAAACCCCGATCACTTATTCTAATCCTTAGCAATTTACTGTATACCCTCTTTTCAAAAATGTACGTGGAAATAAACAAATTCATAGAGAGAGGAAAAAAACATATAAAGAAAAATCTAAGTTTTGAAAATACGGAAAACGATAACTCTGCGACCAGTATTTCACAACCTGACCTGAAATTTTGTGTAGTGGTCTTTGCCCTAAACCGCTTTCCGCCGGACGAACGGACGACATCCAACGGCATGAGTAAATAACCTAAGGTGATCTGACGAAATTCCCTGAGGTAAAAGTGGGTACAAGACTCAATATGGAATATTCTTGAGGTCTCAGTGCAGATTATGAGGCCCTAAGCTATCGTTTCAATTATTGTGAACACCATCCCTGATATTATCTTTCTTTTTTTTTATTATTGATATCATTATCACTATTATCTGTGGCGGTGTTATTATCATTATTATTATGTTATTACTCTTATTAGTTAATATTATTATCATTGTCATCACCATCATTATCATTATTATTATTACTA
>NC_051424.1:6902689-6910189 GCF_015228065.2 Penaeus monodon | reverse complement strand
TAGGAGAATTGTCAACAGTTTGGGGCAAAAATATGGTATTTATGGATATATAGTTGTCTAATATTTTTTCTTATATCATTCTTTGTTAGTAAATGTATTTTATTTTGTTGTATATCATTTTGTCAGTTGTGTCCATGTCATGATTTTATTGTAATTTTCATTTCTACAAGTAATCCATGTCTTTAGCGTTGCTCTCCATATGATTCTGCTTTCCTGGTGTTATTTCAGTCCTTCAATGGAAAGAACGTCCAAATGATTTATCTGTTTTGTTATTCCTGATTTAATCATCATTATTTCCATTTTAGTTGTCATTAATATTGTCCTCCTCCTCCTCCTCCTCCTCCTCCTCCTCCTCCCCTTCCTCCTCCCCTTCCTCTTCTGCCTCCTCCTCTTCCGCCTCCTCCTCTTCCTCTTCAACTCCCTCCTCCTCTCCCTCTCGCTCTCTCTCCCTCTCCCTCTCCCTCTCCCTCTCCCTCTCCCTCTCCCTCTCCCTCCTCCTCCCCTCCCCCTCCCCCTCCCCCTCCGTCCCTCCCTCCTCTCTCTCTTCTTCCTCCTCTCTCTCTTCTTCCTCCTTCTCTCTTCCTCCTCCTCTCTCTCTTCTCTCTCTCCTCTCTCTCTCTCTCTCTCTCTCTCTCTCTCTCTCTCTCTCTCTCTCTCTCTCTCTCTCTCTCTCTCCTCTCTCTCTCTCCTCTCTCTCTCTCTCTCTCTTCCTCCTTCTCTCTCTTTCTTCCTCCTCCCCTCCTCCCCCACCCTCCCCTCCTCCTCCTCCTCCGCCCCTCCTCCTCCTCCCTCTCCTCCTCCTCCTCCCCCTCCTCCCCCTCCTCCCCCCCCCCCCTTTCCCCCCTCCTTTCTCTTCCCTCTTTCCTCTCCCTCCTCTTTCCCCTTTCCCCTTTCCCCTTTCCCCTCCTCCTTCCCCCCCTCCTCCTCCTCCTTCCTCCTCTTCTTCTCCCTTCCTCCTCCCCCATTTCCCCTCCTCCTCTTTCCCCCTCCTCCCCCCTTTTTCCCCCCTTCTTCCCCCCCCTCCCTCCTCCCTCCTCCTCCCTCCTCCTCCCCTCCTCTTTCCTCCTCCTCCCCTCCCCCTCCTCCTCCTCCTCCTCCTCTTCCCCCCCTCCTCCTCCTTCCTTTCCTCCCCCTTCCCCCTCTCCTCCTCTTCTCCCTCCTTCCCCCTCCTTTTTTCCTCCTTTCCTCCTCCTCCTCTCCCTCCTCCCCTTTTCCCCCTCTTTCCCCTCCCCCCTTTTCCCCCTCCTCCTCCTCCTCCCCCTCCCCCCTTCCCCCTCTTCCTCTTCCCCTTTTCCCCTTCTTCCCCCTCTCTCCTCTCCTCTCCTCCTTCTCCCCCTCTCTTTTTTTTTTTTCCTCTCTTCCTCCTCCCCCTTCCTCCTTTTTTCCCCCCTCCCCTCCCCCCTCCTCCTCCTCCCCCCTCCTTATCCTCCCCCTTCCCCCCTCCTCCTTCCCCCTCCTTTTTTTTCCCCCCCCCCTTCCCCTTTCCCCTCCCCCCTTTTTTCCCCTTTTCTCCTTTCCTCTTCCTCCCTTTCCCCCTCCTTTCCCCTCCTTTCCTCCTCTTTCCCCCCCCCCCTCTCCTCCTCCCCTCTTCTCCCCTCCTCCCTCCTCCTCCCTCCCCCTCCCCCCCTCCTCCTCCCCTCCCTCCTCCCCTCTTCCCCTCCCTCCTTTTTCCCCTTTCCTTTCCTCCTCCTTTTTTTCCCCTTTTTCCCCCTCCTCCCCCCCTTTCCTTTTTTCCCCCTTTTCCCCCCTCTTTCCCCTTTCCCCCTCCTCCTCCTCCTCTCCCTTCCCTTCCCCCCCCTCCCTCCCCCCCCTCCCCTTTTCTCCCCCCTCCCCCCTCCTTTCCCCCCCCTTTCCCCTTTTCCTTCCTCCTCCCCCTTTCTTTTTTCTTTTCCCCCTTTCCCCCTTTCCCCTTTTTTTTTCCCCTTTCCCCTTTCCTTTCTTTCCCCCTCCCCTTTTCCCCTTTCCCCTTTCCCCCCTCCCCCCCCCTTCCTCCCTCCCCCCTTCTTTCCCCCCTCCTCCTCTCCCCTCCTCCTCCCCCCTCCTCCTTCTCACCCCCTTTTTCCTCCTCCTCCTCCTCCTTTCCTCTTCCCCTCTTTTTTTTTTCCCCCCCCCCCCCCCCCTTTTCCTCCCCTCTTTTTTTTCCCCCCCTCCTCCTCCTTCCCCCCTTTTTCCCTCCCCTCCCTTTTTCCCCCCCTCCTCCCCCTTTTCCTCCCCCTCCTCCTCCTGTTCTTCCTCTCCTCCTCCTGTTCCTCCTCCTCCTCCTCTTCCTGTTCTTCCTCTTCCTCTTCTTCCTCTTCTTCCTCCTCTTCCTCTTCCTCTTGGTGATCATTATTATGGGGATTATTAATGTTGTTGTTGCTGCTATAATAATCATGATGTATAATATGTATAATAGTATTTTTTATATTATTTATGGAAATATATATATATATATATATAATTGTATTTATGGTGATATTTATGATGAAAATAATATTATTTGTAGTGATATTTATGATGATTGTTATGATGGTAATTATGACTAAATTTTATTATTTAGATAATTATTAAGTATCAAGATGATTATCAAGATGAAGATTATATTGATAATTATTAATAATGTTGTAATTATTATCAATAATATTATTATTATTATTATTATTATTATTATTATTATTATTAATGTTAATGTCAATTATTGTTATAGTAATTATCATTTTCATCATTATTATTGTCGTCGTTGTCATCGTCGTTCTCATCGCCATCGCCACCGTCACCGTCACCGTCACCGTCACCGTCACCGTCACCGTCACCGTCACCGTCACCATCACCGTCACCACCACCACCACTGTTATCATCATTATCATTTCTATAATCACTGTCACTATGTTCATTATCATTAATAATGATACAAGTAGTTGTTGTTATTATTGTTGTCATCATCATCATCATCATCATCATCATCATCATCATCATCATCATCATCATCATCATCATCATCATCATCATCATCATCATCATCATCATCATCATCATATAGTAGTAGTAGCAGTAGTAAGATAATAGTAATAGTAGTAGAGATTACTACTACTACTACTACTACTACTACTACTACTACTACTACTACTACTACTACTACTACTACTACTACTACTACTACTACTACTACTACTATTGCTGTTATTACTATTACTATTACTGTTGCTATTACTATTCCAGTTTTACTATTATTACTATTATTATTATACTTCATCATCAACATTGATACCTGTTGATAATAACAATATTGTTATTGTCATTGTCATTATTCTTTTTTCTTCTTCTTTTCTGTTATAAATATTATTGGTATTATTGTTATGCAAAATAATGATAGTATTGTCATTTGTCAATTATTATTGTTTTTTTTGTACAAAAGTGTTAGTATGTCTTCTCGTTTTCCGTCTCGTAATGTTGCATCATTAATGTCATTAAGTTCTGTTTTGGCCATATTTTACTTTGATTTTATTTGTCTTAAGTCAGAAGAGGCCTGCATTTTGGGATGACAGGGAAATTAAGTTCATTTTTTGTATTGATTATGTAAGTTTTTGTTTTTTAAGTGAATATTTTTTTATATCTCATTTATTCATGTAAATGTAATTATCTACCATATACCCACAAGTGAGTGGCCAGATATTGCTTGGGTTGGATCCCTAGATGATGTTAAATTCCCAGGAAGATGTACAAGCTTGAGATAGGTCAAAATAAATGTAATGGAGATTTATTAACTGTTGCCAGAACAATTTACCTTTAGATCTGTTAGTGTTAGCCTGTATATTTTTTTAGGATTTTTACTTGTGTTTTCCCCTATTTATTAGTGGTCCTGTTGTAAATTACCAGAAGAAACTGCTTCAAGTCTAGTTTGTGTGGTTTGTTAGTGCCATCACATATTCTTTAATTTTGTGTCCCCAGTGTTTGTTGTGATGTCATTTATTCTGTGGTAAGGATAGAAATATGAAACACTTGAACAGGACATGCTGAGGAAGATGCAGGTGATTAACTTGCAGAGTTCTATTGGGCAGTAGCAGTAGTGGCCTTGGGGCTTCGTTGTATTAGAGCGAAGGAAGCTTTCTTGAGAAGATGACAGACAAGAACTAGACTGACTGGCTGTCTGGAGTTCCATAACCATACAATGTAAAACAAATTTAATTACAAAAGGTGTTAGTTCTTGTTTCAGCAGAGAATTTTTTTTCTTCTTCACCTGTTGATGTGTCCGAATAGTTAAAAACTATTCAGACTGCTCCCAGCTCCCACAGGCATTTGGCTCTTTACCTCACCTTGTTAGATTTTGTCATTTTGTTTGAGGGTTTAATGCATTTTTGGGATTGAGTGCTTGATAGTAATAAGATAATTAGTGGATTTTGATAAGACAAGGTAATCTCCGAAGGTATGTAACTTGCTTGAAGAAACCCATGAGAAAGAAGTATCATATGTAAGGGGCTCAGGAATGATGGAAGTGAAGGCATTCATACTGAGGAGACTGCATGTTTAATGTAGAAAGACTACTCAAGTGTATTGTTTTTAGGGTAAAGTGCAGTTATTCAAGATGATGATGATGATGATGATGATGATGATGATGATGATGATGATGATGATGATGATGATGATGATGATGATGATGATGATGATGATGATGATGATGATGATGATGATGATGATGATTAGCTTGTCTGGTTTTTGTTACCTGTGGAGTTTTTACCTGTCAAATTACTATACTTACTGTCAAGTTACTGTAACCTGTAAAGTCCCTGATACCTGCCAAGTCCCTGATAACTGCATGTCCCTGTTACATGTCAAGTCCCTTTACCTGCCACATGCCTGTTACCTGCTACGTCCCTGTTATGTATCAAGTCCTCGTTACCTGCCAAGTCCCTCTTACCTGTCAAGTTCCCATTATCTGTCAATTTCCATTACCTGTCAACCAGCCAACAACCTAGTCTAAAGTAAAGTAACCTAGCTTTAGCCTACACTTCAGCAGACATTTAAGTTCAGATTATGTTTAATTTTTCAGTCATGGGGAAGCTTTTCCCCCCCTTAAGCTTCTTTAGATGGTGATGATGATAGACTAAAAACAGCAATGACAACAGAATAAAAGTAACTACAACTACAACTGCAGCTGCAACTCTAATGATAATAATAACTCTAACAACAGTATTATTAACCCATTGGATCTGTTTGCTTCACTGCCATCATGTGACCCAAAATACAGGCATTTGGCTTACTTGGGTGCATGGGTGTGCAGCCTGTAGGCCAAGCGCACCCGAACACTTGCGTGCTGTGAGGTGATAAGACTCCATGTCTCCTCTTTGCAGTCTTATTTTCTCTCTTTCTGCACAAGTGTTTTTAGCTTTTTTTTTCCATTTTCCAATGCCTATATTTGTCCTTTGATTTGAGTAACACAGATGGTAATAGAATGCTTTCCTTGCACAAACTCCATATCATCTATGCCAGCAGTCCAGAAGTCAATGCAGTAATAATAACAATAAGCAACATTTTTTTGGATAATATTCAAATTTCTGTAATACAACCTGTGCCGCTGGTCACATTGGCTAGTAATAGGATCATGACCGTGGAAATAGCATCTTCCCTGGAGCCTGCGCTCTTCCAATACATTCCATGTTCATTTATCAATGGGAATAGTGCAAAAGCCCTTTCTACATGCCAAATGAGTCTAATCGCCCTCCAAGAGCTATATGTATCAATGGGGAATTGTTCTCGCCACCCCAAACTTACTCACTGTTTACAATGGCAAGTTTGATATTTTCATGTTATTCAAGTTCTGTAATAAACCCTCCACTCCTGATCAAGGTGGGCAGGAATAGGCTCCTGAGTGTGGAAATAATGGCCTCATGTTAACGCTCTTCTAGCCATGGCTCGCTGATGGTATATTCCACCTTCATTTAGTGGCGGAAATAATGCAAGAGCTGTTTCTAAATGCCCAGTGACACTCATCTTCCTCCAAGACCTTTGTCCACTTGTGAAGAGTCATGTCAGTCACCCAGCCTTCAGCAAAATTTTTAATGAGGGCATGTTCCTGTCATTCCAGCCCTCAACCAAATTTTTCCATGATGGCATATTCCTGTCCCCTGGCCCTTAGCCTTCTTCTTCTTCTTCTTCTTCTTCTTCTTATTATTATTATTATTATTATTATTATTATTATTATTATTAGTATAGTTATATAGTAGTATCATACATTACTATATATTACTATGTAGCTATGCTATTATCATTATCATCATCATTACCATTACTATTACTATTACTAATGCTATTGCTATTGCTATTATCATTATCATTATCATTAACATTATCATTGTCCTTATCATTATCTTTATTGTTATTGTTTTCCTTATCATTATTATTATTATAATTCTTCTTCTTCTTCTTGTATTATTATTATTTTTATGTTTATGTTTATTTTTATTTTTATGTTTTATTTTTATTTTTATTTTTATTATTTTTATTGTTGTTGTTGTTGTTGTTGTTGTTGTTGTTGTTGTTGTTGTTGTTGTTGTTGTTGTTGTTGTTGTTGTTGTTGTTGTTGTTGTTGTTACTATTATTATTATTATTATTATTATTATTATTATTATTATTATTATTATTATTATTATTATTATTGGTGGGGTTGTTACATTTTTAATTTTATTACCATTATCATTATTACTGTTCTCTCTTGTTTTATTATTGTTATCATTGTTATTGTAATTAATATGATCATTGATTATCATTGTAAAGATTAAACAAGGGTGAGGCTGGTATTGTGATGTTCCCCGTCATGAGCAATACTTTGTAATACATGAGTTGGCTGTAGAATGTTGATGTTTTAACTATTGATTTCTCATTTTGCTGTCGTCTTTTCTTTAGCAGATTAATGAGTGATATTGGTTATTCTTAATTGTTGTCTATACTTGGAAGACCTATTGTTAATGATAACGTCTTTACTTGTTTTGGCATCACTGGAATATAGAGTTTAAATAAGTCAATCCTTTGTTAGTTATTTGAAAATGTTTGTCAACTGCTAATGCACCATGACCTTCATTCCTTGATGAAAGGAGAGCAGAGAGCAGTATTAAAGCAACTTGGGGGGAATATTTGCCCTAATCAATGAAAGGATTTTGCTGACGGTATTTCCGTGGATGTATGCACACAGACACTCTTCCATTCTTATTCCTGTGTATGTACGTACACATGCACATTGGCAGACATTCTACATTTTTTCTCTTCAGTCGTTCATTGTCTCTTCCCCTCTCCCTTTGTTTTTTGTTTTTTATTGTTTTTTTTTTTCTCTGCTTTCCCTTCTCTTTTCTCTCCTCTTGTCTTTCTCTTTTTTTATCATGTTGTTTTTCTCTTTATCTGTTATCTCCCCCTTTTTTTTTTATCCTCATTTTTCTCTCTGCTTTTCCCTCTTGTCTCCCTCCCTGCTTCTCCCTCTTGCCTATCTCCTTATTTCCTCTCACTCCTTTATCTCTCTTCTCTTTCCTAACC
>NC_051424.1:6872689-6897689 GCF_015228065.2 Penaeus monodon | reverse complement strand
TTGTTGCTCCATTCTTCGTTTGTTCATTGATGGTGCATACTTTTAAGAATAATCTCATGAATGCCATCTCTCCACCTAGTTCTTCTTATACTTTTTTCTTTTCTCTTCTTTTCTTTTTTGATGGTTATGAAACAAGTTTGTGAAACCTTGAATTCAAGTTCTGATTGATAAGTTATTGTGTTTATATTTTTTGGTATAGCTATTTTCTGACTAATGGGAAAATGGCTTTGTTTTTCCTTCTCAGGTCTACAATAGCCAAGAGATGTCTAGGCCTCGATACATGCAGTTATACACACATGTCTATAACTACTGCACATCGGTAAGGAACTAATTTGCCAAGGATTTTTACACTAAAATTATATGTATGTATATGTGTATATGGTAGGAAATTTCCTTTGTATAATATTATCCTCCACTATGGCTTATCCATGGGACTTTGTGTGGTGTTCAGGTATGTTTTTGAGCAGATTTTATGCTTGACCTTCCTGTTTGTCCCATGCACAGGTTCACCAACAGTCGACCAAAACAGGCAGCAGTGGAGGCGGTCCTCGCGTCAAAAAGAGCACTGCAGCTGGCGGAGGAGCACAGTTCGTGGGTCTCGAACTTTACAAACGCCTTAAAGACTTTTTAAAGACATATCTCCTCACACTCATGAAAGTAAGTCATAGTGTTGCCTGTCTTGTGTTTAAAATGTTGAGAGTAAGTTGGCTGCTTGTGATGAAAAGTACCTCAGTTGTTACTTTGGAAAGATTGTGCTGAATATGTCAAATGGGTTGATTACTTTTTATAGAATGGAAGTGTATGCCATGCTCTTGTCCTTAGAGAAATTATGTAGCTTTCCAATTAATGGTTCTGCACATAAATTCAAATGACTAACAGTCTTGATTACCTATAACAGGATGGAGTGGACCTGATGGACGAGGAGGTACTTCGGTTTTACACAAAGCAGTGGGAGGAATATCAGTTCTCCAGTAAGGTTAGTATCATTTGCTGATTGTCAAAAGTGACCATTGAAGAATTCTTATCTCTATATGATCAGTATGAACTTTTGGTAAGTGACTGATTTATATGTTTTCTCCCTGACCAGGTGCTGAATGGTGTGTGTGCTTATCTAAATCGTCATTGGGTGAAGCGAGAATGTGATGAGGGACACAAGGGTATCTATGAAATCTATCAGCTTGCCCTGGTTACGTGGCGAGATCACTTATTCCAGCCACTTAATAAACAGGTTTGTAGTGATGGTGATACTCTGGGGCATAAACAGAAATTTTTTTTATGGTGTTGTTTTGAATTATGGCTCAGATGGCTCATTGTTACTTTGTGTACATACTAATATGAATGTGTTTTGTTCTTTTAGGTTACAAATGCCGTCTTAAAACTTATTGAACGAGAAAGAAATGGAGAAACAATAAATACGAGACTGGTGTCGGGTGTTATGAACTGCTATGTTGAACTAGGTAAGGTCCAGGTGCTGTGCTTCTAATAGACTATTTAAAGCATAGGGGATAAGATAAACAAAAGTTAATTTTTTTCTTGTCTGTGTAGTGATAGGAATTTGTTAAATCATATATGAAGTAAAATTTTGGGTTACTGATAATTCTAAGAGACTTACTGGGAATCAGCCTATTTTGATGGAGTGGTACTTTAACCCTTTCCTGACGGGTAGTATTCATATTGGCCCGGGCCCCGCTGCCGGGGGCTTATATCGTTGCTCTAGGATGCGCGACCACTCATGCCAAATACCAGCATCCCATGCCGTTTCTTCGTAATACTACGAAGTTATGTTGTATTTTCAGTTTTCATTATTTCTAAGTTCTACTTGCTAATTCTGATAATCAGATGAAGGGTTTTTTGTTGTTAATAATCCTTTAATCTTATTGCAGTAGAAATGAAAACAGTGTGATCAGGACTGTGATCGGTGTTGCTGCTTTTGATTGTTTTTTTTTTTCTTGTTGCATGTAAAATGAGTCTTAAAACAGGTAAAGGATCAATAGGCAGAAAGTTAATTATTTTGCTGATGTTGATAAGAATAATTGGATCTCAACCATATAGCAATGCAATGTATGATACTGCCCCGATCTAGGTCCTACATGGGAATCAGGCCTTTTATGATGCAAGGATGGTTAACCTCTTATAGCTGGGCATGCCTATAGCCATCATGAAAAGCGAACTCATCATGATGGGTATGACTGTAGGCGTCGTGACTCAATAAAGCAAGTTGAGTGGGAAGTTCTGCTATACGTAGTGGACTCCCCAGCCAAATGGCTAGATGGTTCCCAGAAGTCACCGGAATGAGTGATACCCAGAGATTTTTGTTGCCATTATTGTAGGGTTAAGCTACATTATTTTTATATTTAAAAGGTCTCAATGAAGATGAACCAAGTGCAAGAGGCCAGAATCTGTCTGTGTACCGAGAGTCCTTTGAAAATACCTTCCTGGAGGACACAGAAAGGTTCTACACAAGGGAAAGCACAGAGTTCTTACGAAACAACCCAGTCACTGAATACATGAAAAAGGTAAAAGAACATATCTTACCTCTGTTGAGTTGTTAGTTATAGTTATAAGATTTAAAAATGAAACTTGTTCCTGTTACAACAAAGGATGGAATTTCTGAGATGAGAAGTGTTATTAATTACAGATACATTGGATGTAATGCATGCACTTCTATTATATTAAATGGCTACATATTTAGCTTATTTGAGAAAGTAGATTTTAATCAAACTAAACTGCATATCAGAGAGCAGATATACTTTCATACACTTTAGTATACTGTACTTTTGATGCATGGTACTGTAATAGAAAGTGTCTTTAAATTGTGAGCAGTTCATAATATATACCTATATCCAATTTTGGATATTAGATTTAGAAAAATTCCTCCAAAGTAAAAAACAAAAAATCCATTTTGAAAGTGATGAACAATTTTGGTGAACAAATTGATTGCTTTCAGGCTGAGACGAGACTGCTTGAGGAGCAGCGGAGAGTCCAGGTGTACCTCCACGAGACAACCCTTGAGAAGTTAGGGAAGACGTGTGAGAAGGTGCTCATCGAGAAGCACCTCGAGATTTTCCACAATGAGTTCCAGCACTTGCTGAATGATGACAAGAATGAGGACCTTGCTAGGATGTATCAGCTTGTGTCGAGGTGTGTAGTTACCTCTTCCTTTACTGTCTGATTGCTCTCACCATCTGTCATGTCCGGTTTTGCTCTGCTGTTTCTTTTTTCCAGCTATTTCTTCTTTCTTTTTATTTTTTCTCCCTGTTTTCTTTATCCCCCCCCCCCCCCACTTACTTCAGATGTATTCATTTTTAATTCATTCTTCTATTTTCTCTATTAATTTTTAGACCATTAAGCTGTTGATGCTGGAAGTACATAAAGGCATATATTGTCTGCTGTGGTTTTGTGTAAACATTGTTTGTGTACATATAGATGGTTCCTCAAATGCTCAATCACCGAGGAGTCAGTATCAGGACTACCTCATCATTGCATTCCATTCCTTGAATTCTTGAAAGAGTTTTTATTTTCATTACTGTTATTATTTTGAAAATGTTATAATAATGATAATGATAACGATAATAATAATAACATTGTTGACAGTGGTGGTAATAGTAATAGACATCTTTTTTCTCTAAAAATCAAGGAATGGGGTAAGCAGGTGAGAACAGATTAGCTAGCTATGTGTAAATAAAATTAATGATACAAAACCACAGTGCATGCCCTTAGAACCATTGAGTTAAAGACCAAAGTATTGTAGTGTTATTTTCTCATTGAAACTTAGAAAAGGTGAACCCACATAATTATATTCTTAATGTAAGGCCTAGATTGTGGAATGATTTTCATCAATGTTTTTTAAACTTAGGTGTGGCACAGTGTTATATTAGAAGGCTTTAGGATTTGTTTCTTCAGCCTTAAGAGAAATTTGAATTTAATAATGTTGGAAGTGATGCACATTGTTTTCTACAGTAAACCAGAGACTGTACTGAAACTTTTCACACAGAATACCTGATGGTTTGCGGGAGTTGCGAACACTTCTGGAGCAACATATTACAAACCAGGGTCTGGCTGCCATTGACCGTTGTGGAGAGACGGCAGTCAATGTAAGTTTTCAAAAGACTTCTTTTTTTTCTTTTCATATAGAAGTTTTGTGAGTAACAGTTTCACAGGTGGGAAGATTAAGTATAGTTTTTATACATGTTTCCTGATAAATGCATGCGTAATGTTGCTGCCTGGCTATTGTTTCAATAACCCAAGGCACAATGACTTGAAGAGATGTCAAACACTATTAAGTTTCTCTTGTGTGGTCTAACTTTGGTCATTCTGTCTCTACCCACAGGACCCCAAAGTTTACGTCCAGACAATCCTAGAAGTCCACCGCAAGTACAATTCTCTGGTGCTGACGGCGTTCAACAACGACACAGGCTTTGTGGCTGCCTTGGACAAAGCTTGTGGTCGCTTCATCAACAACAACAATGTCACCAAGCACCCAAATTCCTCTTCAAAGTCTCCAGAGCTTCTGGCCAAGTACTGTGATTTGCTACTTAAGAAGTCCTCCAAGAACCCTGAGGAGGCAGAGTTAGAAGATACGCTTAATCAGGTAGGCAGAGAGTCAGAATTAGCTTTCAGTTGGGTATTTCTGTATTCTAAATTGAACACATGGTAAAGCTGCAAGTCATGTCTTGTCTGGCGAAGTTTATGCGCATTCTATTTTCCTCCATTTTCACAGGTGATGATTGTCTTTAAGTACATAGAAGATAAGGATGTATTCCAGAAGTTCTATAGTAAGATGTTAGCCAAGAGATTGGTCCAGCACATGTCTGCCAGTGATGACGCTGAAGCCTCCATGATATCCAAGCTGAAGCAGGCGTGTGGTTTCGAATATACCTCTAAGCTACAACGCATGTTCCAGGTAAAGAGGAAATGTGTCTCACTTGGGTGTATTATGAGTGAGTGGGTGGTATGAAAGTCTTGGAATGAGAGGTATCAATTACATGTTTACGGGCTGTTATGGTGACCTCTGTTGGTTTCTGTGAATTGCTTCAAATTCTGCTGCTCAAGTGGAGCAGATCAACCTGCAAACTTCATGGAAGTGAATGTCTTTTGTATATAGATTATGGTGTAGTATCTTTTGTAACTCGATTTAGAAATATACTTTCCTGTCATAAGATTTCAAAACACTAATTTTAAAAAATGTCCTTTTTTCCCTAACAGGATATTGGGGTCTCGAAGGATCTCAATGATCAGTTTAGGAAACATCTCATCAGCAGTAACGAACCTCTGGACCTCGACTTCTCCATCCAGGTGCTCTCGTCAGGGTCATGGCCCTTCCAGCAGTCACAGAGCTTTACGTTACCCCATGAGGTGAGTGTAAGGGCCCCTATACCTCTGGGATAGAACTGTTATGTTAAATATTTAGGATATGGAGTTTGCTGAGAAACCTTAAAAACATTCTCTTGGATAAACAATATTTGTGTGCAGAATCAAAGGTCTTGATTTATCAACACTGTTTTGCATTTGTAAAATTAATCTCTTGTTTTAACAGCTGGAGCGCAGTGTATCAAGATTCACCACGTTCTACTCCAGTCAACACAGTGGTCGAAAGTTGAATTGGTTATTCCACCTTTCAAAGGGAGAAATTGTCACAAATTGCTTCAAGAATAGGTAAGAAACTTGATCCTTCATTGATTGATATGATATCTATTTGAGATTCTTGTCTTTATGAAGCTTCAATCAAGGTCTGATTATTGGTACATTCAATGTTTTGTCTTTTATTTAGGTATACCCTACAAGCCTCAACATTTCAAATGGCTGTCCTACTACAGTTTAACAATGCTGTATCATGGACAGTTGGACATCTACAGGTAGGCCTAAATGAAGATTAATATGGTATTTGGTTATTTTTTAAGCACCAGATTGATAATTTTATTAAGAAAATTTTATCAATTGTATTTGAGGAAAAATCCAGTAAAGAACATGTATTCTGGGGTTAAATTGGTCTTACCCCATCAATGACCGTATCAGAGAGCTTGTCATTGACTCCAGTGATTTCTGGCAACCGTCCTGCCATTTGGCCTGGGAGTCCACTACACGTAGCAGAACTTTCCGCTCGACTCGCTCTAGAGTGTCGCAGCGGCTGTAACTGCTGTACCTGGCATGACGAGTTGGTTTGTTATGATGGCTGTAGGCGTGGCCAAGCAGATACAGGATAAGTCCATTGGCTGTATATTACCAATCAGCTACAGTATGAAAAATTAATACTGCTAATGGGTACATGCTAATGATAAAAAAAATGCAAGCAGCTATTTTTTATATAAAGATATTTTTGCACTTGTATATTATCATCTCAGGAAAAGCAAATGTATTTGTTTTTTGCCATTTTAGAATGTGGATTCCCGATTGCAAAAATGAACATCATGTATTTAGAGTATTTTAATACTTCCCTTCATTAATGACAATATTAATGAAAAATTACCTTGGCAGGAAATGACAGGCATATCCTTAGAGATCCTGCAGCAGGTTGTCCAGATTCTTCTCAAGTGCAAGCTCCTCATCTCCGAGGATGAGGAGGACATCTCCCCAGACTCCAGAGTCAATCTGTTCCTGGGATATAAGAATAAGAAACTCAGAGTAAACATCAATGTACCAATGAAGACAGAAATGAAGGTGTGTGGCTGAGAAACTTTGTGGTATTTGTTGTTTGAAAATGAGTCTTAAATTTATTCTCTCCTCCTTCCACTTTTATTCTTGCTTTTTTTTATTTCTTCGGTTATACCTGTATCCAAATTTTTTTCTGTCCTTTTCTGTGATATTCCCTATCCATTTCATTTCTTATCTCTCTTCCATTCCTCCTAAAGCATGTATGGTCCTCCCTTCACAGATTGAACAAGAACTGACCCATAAACACATAGAGGAGGACCGCAAGCTCCTCATTCAGGCTGCCATTGTGCGCATCATGAAGATGAGGAAAGTATGTAAGCATCAGCAGCTGCTCATGGAAGTCCTGAATCAGCTGACTCCCAGGTTCAAGCCTCGGGTCCCAACTATAAAGGTGAGGCTCTTCCCAGGGATGCATGGGTCTTCAGTGAGGGGTTATGGGATAATTGAGTGATATTTTAGAGTGATATACTATTATGAAAATGGTTCAATATCAAGATTGTAATGCCAAATCTCTTTCAGCGCTGCATTGACATCCTGATCGAGAAGGAGTACTTAGAGAGAATAGATGGCCAGAAGGACACCTACAGTTACCTCGCGTAAAACTGGAGGCTGCAGCATTGCAAGAGGAATCATTATTTTGCCGAACACACTGCAAATATCAGCTGTGCTAGGCCCAACCTGCCGTAGCTCTCAAAGAGAAAATGATAACCATAATCTGAGCCTCGCGATACACTCATGCTAAGGCTTGCATTTTGCTGACTGGATCACTCGTATTGCATGTCATCCTTGCTCATTTAGCCCTTCTTTGCGTGTGGGCTTGGCACCTCACAGCCCAGCCCTCCTGCTTCAACATACCCCTTTCTGTTTAGATTGTATTTTTATCACACAGGTATTAGAGCCATCCATCTCAATTTAGACTGTTGTACATTTCCATCATCACAATGATAGCTGTAATAATAATAATGGAGAGACTGATGGTATTAAGGAGTACTATTAGAATATAGTACTTATCACCATAGTCATCATTGCTAATTATAAGTGTTGTTGTGATGATTGCCTACTTTCTGGTTATTTGGATGATTATTATTGTTATTATCATAATCATTACTATTATTATTATTATTATTATTTTACTTGAATTTAGGATAAGTTCATAGTCGCCATATCATGATATACATTCTAGGAAGTGATTCACATGTGATCAGACCAGCAAATGTCAAGCATTAGGAAATACTTAACAATATATCTGTCTTTGTGTTGTGAACTGGAAAGTGAGTTAACAAGAATGCGATTCTCGTCTATACTAAGTCCAAGATAAGGATACTCACTGCGACCCAAGGACGCACCCGGGTGTTTGCTTATTCTTCAAAAGAAAAAAAAAAAAGAAAATACATAAAAAAATGTTCCAGTGTCAAGCTTTGAGATTTGTACATTGTAGCCAAGTGGCTTCTCCTTGCTGCTTAATGTCTGAGCATTTTTTTTTCTTAATTTTTTTTTTCAATTTTTTTTTTTTTTTTTTTTTTTTTTAACTTGTTTCTCCATTTCCTTCTGCCCTTCCCCCCCCCCCCCCCTCTTTAAGTCTTTCATGTCTTCATTAGGGGAGAAAAAAGTTAGAGATCCAACTCTGTAGGATTTTAGGGCATTGGACCAAGATTGATCTGTCGTCTGTCAGTCACAGCAAATCGATGCAGGTAATCCACACATTTTCCTGTCATCGATGTCCTTTTTTAAAGTAATATACCAACTTTTTTTTTTCTCTTGTTTGTGCAGAGGGATCTCTAAAAAGGTGTGCATTGACTGGGTATTGCTCTCCCTGTACCAGCTGTCCCCCGGCAATGCAGTGTGATATTTTAGCTATCCTGTGCCACAGATCACGACCTCACCTCTGCCACTTATTATGCTCTTTCTGTGATCTGCTGAAGGAGGTGGCCTGGCATCTAGCATTTATAGAGTGCTCTGTACTCTCCAGGGCATGTTAGGTAGAAGCATATGAAAACAAAGCAAGGAAAATGATGTCTATATATATTGTTTGAGTTACCCATATTAGTAAAAAAGAAAAAAAAAGAAAAAAATGTATAGCCTGATTGTCTACAGACAGTTTTACTTCTCAACCCTAATTGTTGAATTGTCCCGGAATTTAACAAATAAAATGTAATTAAATTAAACTTTGTTTCTTGCTACATTTTTGTCATCATCAAATAGCTTTTTATGAATATAGTATTTACTGAATGAAAATGGTTGCCAGTAATTGAGGGTAACTTGACTGACTTATCAGGTATCATAGAGATGTTGCATCTACAGTAATCTACTTGTATTGCAACAGAGTTGCTGCAAATAACAAGTTTTACACTTCTCAAAAATGTCTATAAAGGCAGTACATGGTCCACTGTTTCAGGGAAATATGTTCAAATTACAAGCATTTTTTTTTTGCAAGTTAAAGAATTGTTCTCACTGCACTGAGTAAATGTTTGGGGGGTTTTAAGTAAATCATTGGCAATGTCAACATGTAACTAATAGTTTAACCCACTTAGTCTTTCAGATAAGCAAAATCAAGTTCTTTTTTATTATCACCCCTTTTTTTATGATAAACATAATAACTGATCTGTTGGTCATTAACACTTAAATAGGTGTAAAATTACCATTATAATTCCTTCTGTTTACTTTTTTACATAGAAGTATTAAAGTTAAAATGACGGATTAATTTTTGTAATCTATATTGGTGAGTCTTAAGTGACCACACTAAGCACTCCATATACCAATACCTTTTGGGGCTGTGGCAAGCAATCACTCCAGTATATATTGTATATTAGAATGCTTGCATGACATATATATCATGTAATGCTATTACAAGCCGTCTATAAATATCAAAATGATAATTTGAAAATATCTGTAGGACACCTTCTGTATGGAAGAAGTTAGTATACCAATTTTATATATTTCTTGAGATACATTGCATTTTTTTTTTCTTCATCCATGTATTTTTTCTTGGCTTTAGTATCATCTGTAGTGGCACATCCAGTGCCATTCTCTGGGCACTGTTTAGGGTTCTTATAATCACATCAGTTAGGGAGAAGTTTGCATCGCCAGGATGTAGGGGCAAAAGTGTTCCTTCAATTGCAGATTTTACAAGTAGAAGTGTCACCTCTTGGTTGTGTTGTAGGAAGAATTTGCTACCATGTGGACAATATATTAACCCTCTTCCATACCCGAGGACAGTTTAGTGCCTCCTGCTACACGTGGGCTCACCCGTGTACAGGAATGTTTCACATTTCCTGCTCATGAACTTTTTACCCAGTTCTGCCACCATCCAAGGGCATGGGGGCTGCTTTATGTTAGGTTTGTGATGTATTTAGCCTCTATTTTCTGTAGGTACACATATTCAGTGGGGGTCTATGTTTCATTTCTTTGTGCGAGGGATTTTATGCGGTTTACTGGTATATCACCCCCTCAGCTCTCTGTTTACAGGTATTTTAAACTTGTAATGATGAAAAAAAGTGAAGTGAAGTGTTACCGAGTGAGATTGTGTTTGATCTTGTGTACATAATGGTGTTTGCCGAAGATAAAAAGGCAGTTTTCGACACTGTACCATCCTGATGTTGCTAAATGTGAAAGCACTAATATAATATCCACTATATATATATATAGGATATGTTCTTGCAGCAACTTCACATGGTACTCTATGCAGATAGCTCCACTGTATCAAGTCAAGAATTTATAACGCAGGTCGTGAGGGAAGGAGCATCATTGCTGTAAATACTGTAGAGTTTTTATGTAAACCTTAATGCTATAGTACCAACAATTTTTTTTTTTTGTTCTAGGATACCATTTTCTGTTGGCTTACGGGATAGAATAAATTATTTGATGTTTAAGATGTTTTGTTTTATTTTTATTCTTTCCTAAATCTAACAGTCTTACTCAGTCTCTTTATGATGGGTTTTGTGGTATACATTGTACAAGGAAAATGGAGGCTGAAGTAGTACACTGAATATGTATATATCAGTATCTATATCTTTTATATACTTATAATGAGTTGGAAATATGCTGGTTGCCTGATTGTCTAGCATTACCAATTTAAATAAGTAGAATGGTAGAAAGAGGATAACCAGCCAAAAGAAATGAATTGGATTTGTTGCAAGGCACTTCTGTTTGTAATCTTAGTACAAATAACACCAATACAGGATGATACGAACTGACCCCTAACAAACAAAAGATCTCAGAAGTAGTGTCATGTGTATGCTTGAAAGTAAACAAAAATCTTCCCCCAGGTTGACACACTTTATTATACTATGTACAAGAGAGGATGGAGATAAAGAGAAGAAAAGGAATCCTCAGAGAAAGAGAACTCAAAAAAATAAATGAAAAAAAAATGGTCCTCAGGTGCTTGTGGGTCAGGTACGTTATTCAAAGAACTACAATGAGCAAATATGCAGGTACTCCATCACAATCAAGAGACATGGTGTGAGAGAAGCATGTAGCAAATAGGTTCCTGCTCTGCCTTGGTCATCTGCTTCCTGACTTGTTCAAGCAATAAAAAAAAAAAAAAATCCATTTAGTAAATTTTGTCAGAGGTGGAAAAAAAAAACAAGACAGGATACACAAAGCATTTGGTCTACTATTGCAGAATTAGAATGGCTCAGTAATACAACCAACCTTTTAATTTTGCATTTTCATTTGGAAATCCCACCTGTAAATGCCATGTTCACCTACATGTATCTGCTATGTACATTACTGTGGCTTTTCATTTAACTAAATTGTATTTGAATCCGGCTTGAAAATGCTTACCAACATTGTACACAATTTTGACTTGAATTATCTTCAAATAATAAAGGTATAAGCAATGAGGATAGTTTCATACATCTAGAAAACAAAGAACAGAATGAAAAGTTCAAGCCAACTGAAGTAGAAACATTTACTTGATGTACAATTTTTAAGAAGTGAATCGTTTCACTCAAAAGCAAAATTAATAATAACACTCTGAAGACCTGTGGCTTAAGTTTGCTGAAAGTTAACTTGTACACATTTAGACATAGAATAATAACAATTATAATAATGATAACTAATTAATAATCACTTCAGGACGGATAACAAACATTCACAAACATGAACTGGATAATGTGATGAGACAAATGCTGCATGGCAGGTATGGAATGCAGGGATACACATAAATGGGGAACTGGAAATGGGTGTGTAATAAGAGAAGGCATGTCCCAACAGCAACAAAGAGACTAGCTGTGAAGCACGACCAACCACTTCTCAGCAGTCCTTGGTGTGAAGCTTTGGCTCTGATGGTGTACTGCTTGGCAACTATGAGCTGTAACAGAGAGTCATGACCAATACTGTGGTGTGCAAGACAGCCATCCACTGCTGTTAGATAATTGTTAACCCAAGTTACAAACTGGCATTTGAGGTAATGTTAACTTCTGTTATCAAAACCCTGTTGGTCGACAGCCAGTATATTTTTGCTTTTTTTTTTGTTTGTTTAAATCTATGTACAATATCTCCACAATCCCTACAATAAAATAATGTTGAACATGTAAGCAAATGTCTATGAAGAAAGTGCACATATGCTAAATAAATACCATTATAGCAGAAGATCCCAATGATGAACTTGAAAATAATATATGGTCCTCAAGCTACAATCTGTCCATAAATATGAAGCTAATTATATGCCTTGCACTGGCTAAAATTCAACTACTGCTAAGAACACTAGCCAGTGCAAAAATAAGATGGACTTAAACTACGGTAACCTAAACCTGGAAGACAATGATTTCCCACAGATTACTGGTGGCAAAATTTTGATGCTGAAAGTAGCCTGAAACAATATCCATATTCTTGTTGAACTGACTTTTTTTTTCTTTTAATAATCTCTTACATCACATAACTGACTCCCTGAGGCTACCCCTTCTCTGAAATCACAGGCTCTACAGTAATAACATATTATGTATAACTTTCCTTTTTGTCAATTGTACAATGCAACACTTATACAACTGTGATCCTGGAGCCTAGTTGAAGTTTCTGCAACACTTAACACCAGATCTGTGCCTTCATCATTGCAACATAAATATGGAAAAGACTGGGGAAGAAAAATGAATACCTTGTCACTTTAGAAATGAAAATTTCTATTTTTCTCCAATATTGTTATTTACCTGCAAATGGACAAGAGGAAGAACCATGATTTGCAACTTGCTTAATGTCCCATGCAAAGGGACATTTACTGCAGAGCCTAAAGCAACTGCAATGCAATGAATAATTAACTCAAAAGATGATAGTTCACATCACAGCTTTCAGTTACCAAAAAGTAAGACAATAGAAAGGCCAATAATAATGTCAAAAGAATCCTCATAGTCTTCCTCTTCTCTGAAATTTACTTTAAAGGAGAGCATTAAGAAACCCTTTCCTTCTCATTTTTCTTAAACAAGAGCTTTTGAAAACTTGTTCCTTGAGTGCTTTACGGTGTTGTCCTGCAGCAAGTCAGTTTTGGGAGAATTTTCAATGTATGTTGCAACAAAGGTTTTAGAATTTTGCTTTAGTTTAGTGAATTCTATCCATCCTAGATGAACAAGCTTTCCCCCATAAATTATGCTATTCAACAATGCACTGTAGTAGTAGTAGCTAATGAATATACAAGATGAGCATCTCCATAATCAAGCCAAACTTCCATCTATTTCTAGTCTGGTATCAAAATTGTAACTGATTATCTTAGCCAAAGCTTTATAATGATCCATAAAAAAAAAACAGTTGCATAATCACACTGAAAGAGGAGTCTGTGTTTCATTCAGGACGTGTTTCAGAGATTGATCCTACGGTACAAGCAAGTTGTTTCGGAATGTAAGTCGCTTTGAACCTTGCCTCTTGCAACTGCCAGTAACAATGTTGTTACAGTGTCCATGAGACAAAAGTTCTGCAGTTCCTTAACAGGAAAACCTTTTTATGCCATTGAAAAAAGCAGGGTCTCTACAAACAGCATTTTCTTGGGCTGGACGATTTAGAGACAAAAGATGAAAAAAACCACTGCATGTGCAGCTGGCTACCCATTAATGGCTAACATGATAGATCACCTGTTTAGATGATGTGACCTTCAGGGCTATAGAAACAATTGTTAAGGGTGCACTAATGTGATATAACAATGACAAGATGCAATACACCTGATGTAACAATTTTAGAAACAGCACAACAGATAAAAGTGCATTTCAATACATATATGCATCACGTTGAAATTCATGTCACTGGGGTACAACATGGGAATATGTTTTCCACTGGTATAAAAAGGTGAAGTTATTCTAGCAGCAACTTGGCTGCCAAAATTCATTTCAGAAGTTTTCCACAATGGGATTGGGAGTGTTCCCATACTGTCCATGTGGTAGAATAAAACTCTACAGTAAAGCCTGTCTATAAAAGAGTAGTTTTCAAACCACAAATATGCTCATGGCATGATGTGGGAGTATTCCAACCATTTCATAATAACATTTGTAGGTCTTTCCTCCCGTCTCTTAAAAAAAAGAAAAAAAGAGAGAGAAAAAAAAAGCTCTTTTTGTGAAAAGCCACCTAGTAATCATGACCAGTGATCACTAGTTCATCTCAGTATGACAAAAAATCTAATATAAAAATATATTAAGAAACTTTGTATTTACAAGAGAACACTACAGTAAACAACAGGGTAATCTTTGTGCTAAGCATTGCTCGACTTGCACTTCCAGTATCTAGCCTGCCCCTCCTCCCACCCCAACAAGTACAGGGACTTTGTGTTGTAAAGACACAAATTTGTTTGGGCTAAAGTGATCTATTTTCTGGCTGTGCTACATATATATATATAAATAACTTTTTTTTAGTTTTTTTTTTTTGGATATATTTTTTAAAGAAATGTGATTTTAACATTTTCTCTCTCTATAGGCCCCTCATAACCATTAACTGAAAGAAAGGATGACTACATCCCACTGATATGAAGTCATTACTTTTTTAAAGTCATTACTTCTTTTAAAATAACAGAAAAGCATAAATTCTCCTTTTCCTTCAACCTAGTAATGTTCCATCTACACTTTTTTCCTTGTAACTTTCACATATATTTTCTTGTGATATCAAATAAAAAATTTCTTTTTCCCCAAATTGCTTCCATTCACTGGCTTCACCACTGGATAAATAAAAGAGAAAAAGAAGAAGAAACATTTCCATTCTGTTTGTTCCAAAAAATTAAAATCCTCTACCAAAAAGGAGAACCAAACCTGAATGAGTCCTGCCCGTGTCTGTAAGCAGTGTACTCTACCTGCAACCTCTTCTGACCTCTACTCTCTCACTTATTGACAAGTGTGTATGCTGCCTTTCCTTTGGAGGCTTGCCCTGCCCTCCCACTAGGTTGGACAATCTCTATCACTGTGAAAGTTTGGCGTAGGCACCGGTACCCTTGAGAGAATAGCGTTGTTTAGGTCTTCCTATGAGCAGAACCTGATGTTGGAGGTAGTGAGTGGGTGCTTGGTGGCTGTCTATCACTTTCTTTTTCATTCCCTCTCTTGGGGAATGCAGGCACTATCCTCACCTCTGAGGTTGAGCTTCAGAAAGACATGGGAAATATTGGCAGTCATTTTTTCACTATTTCATACTGCATCATCTTTGTGACCATACCTCTTACTGTCACACGCTAAAATTCCCTAAGAGACACATAATTACGCATCACCCAAGCGCATTTGGGCATCCCAGAAGGAAGAGCTTGAGATGATGAGATGAGACCTTGGATGCAATGCAACCTAGCATCTGCCAGGGGATCAGAGACGTGAGTAGAAGAGAAGGTACGGGGTGATGATAGTGGTCCGCATCATGTCACTCACTTCTGCTGCGCTTACGAGTTTGATCTTCTCATCATCACACTCAAGCCACAGACTCTCCCTCTCACTGCTTTTACCATCCTCCTCTATGTCTGCAATAATGGAAAAAATGAATAATTAAATTTTACTTACATTGTCTCTGCATGCTCTAGGTTTCTTACTTTCTTGTGCATTAACTCTAACAGATCAGAGATCGATTCTACATTAAAGTGAGCTTCAAAAAAGAAGAAGAAGAAGAAACAGAAGCAGCAGAAGAAGAAGAAGAAGAAAAAAAGCCAAATGTCATTTCCTTGAGAAGAAAGCCCCATGTCCTCAACATACCCATGTGGCCATTCAGTCCTGACAGTGGACGTATGTGATCGAGCTGCAGACCACAACACTTGATCCACTGACACTCCACTTTGGTGCTGCTTACTGGCTGTGAAAAAACTGGCTGAGAAGGTGGTGCAACCTGCTGCTCTGGGCATCTTGATGAATCTAGTGCACTCAGACGCACAAAAGACAAGTAGTGTCCTGGTGGAAGAAAATGAAATTTTTAAAATTTCAAGTAAGACTTCGCTGAGAATAATCCGTAACATATCATGGTAAAGGGCTGGTAATATCTTAGTGGAAGAAATAAAAGACCACAGATCTGACCTGAGGAGAGGGTGGCACCCAAGTGGCAGACAACTGCTGTCAAGTGGTATGGCAGGTGGCCTGAACTGAGTTTGCTACTGGAACTGGGTTTGGATCCTTTGTCATCCCTGGCCAGCTCCATCAGAGCCTGCTTTTTGATCTGCTCCGTGAGGCATCCCCGACAGAAGCAGGACAACTCTAAGGGTGCTGGCATGGCCTCACTGCACTTGGCGGTAAACATATTCCTGAAGGGAGAGAGGAACCTGTCATGGAAGCAGTTCTGGCATCCTCATTATCTTCTAGCAATCCTTCCAAGTAGTTACGAGAATCTATTTGAATTTCTGGTCTCTCCTATATTGTCATATTCAACTCTTTGGACATCTAGTATGTAACTAGATTTTTCTTCCAAACAGCTTCTTACTTAGTCAACAGGTTAATATTTTGGGCAGTTTCTTTTGCTGTTATAAAAAGTAGCAATTTCCCTGAAAAAGTATCACAACATTCACAAGCACTAAATCTACACAAGAGTTTATAATACTTAAGAACTGTTTCAGGTTAAAAATCCAAATTTTCAAAGGAGGAGAATATCTACAAGAGATGAACAAATCAGCTACTTTGCAGGTGTCATCACCTACATGAACTGTTAAGAAACTTTAGGTTTCAGTTTTCAAATTGATGAGTTTTGTAATTCTAATATTTTTGTGTGGTACTTAGACAGAATGAAAATACATTTAAAAGTCTTTCATTTAAAGGAAAAAATGTTTTTCATAAATAATTCCATAGTAAACATGTTAGGTCATCCTCTTTCCAAGTTTTTTCAAGACACCTAAGAATCATCCCAGGATATACAAAGGTAACCTGTGATTTTAAATATTTCAAGATCACTGCACTAAAAACACCAAGGAGTCTACGTGCAAGCTTTCTTGAATATCCCTGTCCCTCCTCACCTGTGGTAGGAGCTAAAGCGCTTAACATGGATGACAAGGTGGTGTGGCAACTGGGAGTAGTGGACCGAGCGACGTGCCTCGTTGTGGTGGAAACAGTGGTCACACCAGTACTTGTTGTTGTCGCGCAGACATTCCTCCTCACACAGTGCTGACATAAACACCTGAGGTTCACTCACGTTCTCGTCCTCTGTGTAAGACAATTGTTATATGTAATACATCTGGATCTACAATCTATAAGCATATCTTACAGCATAAGTACTCTTACACCTTTGAGTTTGAAGAAAACAACAACAAATAAACACATACTGTACAAGCTTTCTTACAACTATATATAAAAGTAAGAGAAGAAATTGAGAGGACAACTGCAAACCAAACAAGAAATAACACTGGTTTGAAAAGAACATCATTAGATCCTAAAGCAAAAGTACACCATTAAGGCTTACCGTCAAAGTCGGCCTTGGTCTTGACAGGAACACAGACCTCAAGGAAGTTCTCTTCCCGTCCTGTCACCTGCTCGCACTCGGAGCAACACGTCTCAAGGCACATTCGCCCTACAAATTTTGAGCCTACAACATCAACAGCCTGTGGAGAGGAACAGGGTAACTGTTTCAAATAAGACTGAATGCTTTTAAAGGGTCAGTTTTTTTGTTTCCTCAGTTGTAATGTTTTGTATATCCTCACTGAGTATATCTTCAAATTATTACCTATTTCTTTTTTACTATACAGATAACAGTAAAAAATAAAGGCATACACTAGAAATACATAAAATAATGTAACAGTAAATAATAATAATAAAAAAACAATCTTGATAAAAATGAAAAACATTCACAATCCTTTTACACTACAAGACATGAGCTTCCACAGAGCCTCTACATCCCTCTGCCTCCACTCACCTTGCTGGAGTCCTCCTCTATCGCCTGAATCCTTTCCGACCTGCGGCGTAATCTCTTAGGCTCTGGGAACCCTGGCTCCTCCTCCTGCTCCATCTTGGATGCCTCTGGCCCTAACACCCCATTAGGCTTGCCCTGACGTAAGTCCTGAGGCAGGTGGCACAGCTGATCAAGGAGACAGTGAAGCAGCTCGTGGGCATCCTGTTGCCGGTTCCCCTCGAACATTGGGTTTACCACTCTGGGGGTGGCACAAAGGAGGGAGCGTCAGTCCAATGAAGCAGTTATAAATTGATAAACATAAATCCTCATGCAATGAGAAGATACTTTAACAGGTTAAGTCTGAGAATGTTTTCATATTTCATAAGCATGTCCCAATTGAAAATGTGCCAAATGCAGTGCCTGATGTTGCAGGGGGAGGCTGATTAGGACAGAATGAGAAAATAATGATTCCAACACTGACTGCAACCACACACACACTCTGCTACATCATGACAAGTACAATGGCAGCAGAGGGTAAAATTTGTGAATTATTCAAAACGTATTTTTCTTTCCTTCCATTATCTTTGTGGGGGTGGAGATTTCAAATTCTGAAAACAAGGTTGCACTGGCAATTAACAGGGATATAAAAAATTGGATATTTTACAAAGGCTAAAGTTGGAAAAAAAAACCCCAGTAACATTGCTTATACACAAAAGCCTATAATCTCTAAATATCTTCTTGATGGTTTAGAGGGAAAACAGGTGTCTTTCTTCCACATGCATACTCCATGGTTCACTGAGAAACAATGTGGCGTGTTCCATTCTCCTTGTTGTGGGATGGAATTCTCATAGAATCAATTGACTTCTTTCAAAGTATAACAAAATCATGCTACATTTTCCCTGGATTAAAGTCCCTATGTCAGATGTGAGTCCACTCGTTTTACCTGAGAGCTTCTAAAAAATCGTAGGGCTGGAAGGCTGGAATCCGCTTGCTCTCTGACAGTCCTCGCTCCTCCTGGCCAAGACTCACGAAGACACGATGTAACTCTGACAGGAACTGAATGCGCTGATCCAGGTTGGCATCACTCTGATTGCTGCAGAGAAATAAATAAATACAGAAAACATGAATAGTGAAAATATGAAAGTAAGACACAAAAATGTAGGATACAAAATATGTTATCACAGCTTCACATACAAAAAAGGACAGGCAGTGCTATTACTGCTATCTTTCATTTTCATTCCCCTTCTCTATAAAAGCAGACTCAGAAGCCCTTGGCCCTACAAGTAGACCCACCCTGCGGCCTGGAGGTGCATGTGAAGATGGTGCAGGTCATGGGTGAAGCCTGGGAGGAATCTCAGGGCATACAAGACAGAGTTGAGGAAGCAGGTGTTGCCAAGGTTGGCCAGGGGACAAACTCCTGTGACCCGTCCTCCACCGTTCCCCAGTTCTCCTGTGCTTGCCCCAAGGCTTCCACTGGCCTGGGAGGAGCCTCCACTTGTACGCCGACTGCTGCTGTTTGTTGCATTCCTCCCCAGGCTCATTTTGCGCAGCATTGGTGGTGTCTGCAGGAAAAAGAGAGAGAGAGAGAGCCTTGGATCAGATAAAGAAGTCCCAACAAAATGGTATACTACCTTAACCCATAACTGACGGGTAGCATTCATAGAGGCCGGGGCCTCACTGCCGGGGCTTATATCGTTGCCCTAGCATGCGCGACCACTCATGCCAAATACCAGCATCCCATGCCGTTTCTTCGTAATACTACGAAGATATGTTGTATTTTCAATTTTCATTATTTTTTACAGTCTCTACTTGCCAAACTTCCTGATAAATCGAGACTGAAGGGTATTTTTGTTGTTATATAGACTCCATAGTTGATCATTATTCGGTCTATAGTCCAAATAAAATAAGCAGTGTGCGGCATCATGGAGTTGAAATCGTCAGTTTGTTGCATTTTTTTTGTTTGTTGCATGGTAAAAATGAGAAAGTGTTAAAACCAACTTAATCACACTTTCACTGGCAGAAAAATAATCTTTTGCAGTGATTGTAACAAAAAAAAAACTCATGGCATGTCCATACATACTCTATGGCATGTGCGTACGTGCCCCAGGCAGATGGTCCCGCCATGCCATGGCATGTGCGTACATGCCACCCGTCGGCAATGGGTTAAAAAGAAGATAAAGAAGAAAAAGAAGAATTTTTTTTAAAAACCAAAATACATTCACTTTGGGTCCTACCAACAATATATCAGTATGAACAGGAACAATGTGAAGCCACCATCATACGGTCTCTCCTGTAACGGCATTCATACTCACTTTATTTCTGTCGTCCGTGTCACTTGAGCTGGAGGTGCGAAAGCGATGGCTGGTTCTCGGCTCTGGGGCCGGAGAGATGTCGGAGTTGAGGGCTCGTTTGCGACCTTGCCGGAGCGACAGACGCGATGACTTGCCGCTCCCTTGCGTCGAGCCCTCTCCCATGTTGTCCAGCGCAGTCATGGTAGCTGAAAAAGCCAGAGAAAGTGATGTGAAAGTGATCAGAATAAGATTAATTAGACCCCTCCCCTCTTTTTTTTATTTTTTTTATTTTTTACACTGGCTAAACTAATAATGGCAAAGGCACAGTGAACTCTTAGAAAAGGGTCTTGTCAGAGCAACAAATTGAAATATGGAAGGAATTCTGAATTAGAATATTATCCCCAAAAATTTACCGTACAATAAAAGATGAACACTCTATTGCTACTAATACAAGAAAAATGACAAAATGACTGAAGTTTCCACAAAAGAAAAGGAAAAGAATGCAAAAATACAATTCATCTTCATCTAGAATATGAAAGTAAAGGAAACCTAGGATCTATTTTTCAGATATATTGCTGACAGCTTTCAATTCAACTCTTCAGAGACAGGTTAAAGGTAACTAACGCATTACCATATTTTCAATAAATCTACATTTGACGAAGCTGTGTTTTGTAACATAAAAATAACAATTCAATAACTGAATTTTGTCTTCATGTTCTATGTCATCTCTCTCTCTCTCTCTCTCTCTCTCTCATTGTCCTTCTCCCCCCACCCTCTCTCTTTCTTTCCTTCTCCTCTCTCTCACTCTCTCCTCTCTCTCTCTCTCTCTCTCTACATCCCTCTCTCTCTCTCTCGTTCTCTCGCTCTCTCTCTCTCTCTCTCCCCCCCCCCCTCTCTCTCTCTCTCTCTCCTTCTCCCCCCCCCCCTCTCTCTCTCTCTCTCTCTCTCTCTCCTCTCTCTCTCTCCTCTCCTCCTCCTCTTTTCTCTCTCTCTCTTTCTCTCTCTCTCCTTCTCCCCTCTCTCTCTCTCTCTCTCTCCTTCTCTCTCTCTCTCTCTCTCTCTCCCTCTCTCTCTCCCTCTCTCTCTTCTCCTCTCTCTCTCTCTCTCTCCTCTTTTCCTCTCTTCTCCTCTCTCTCTCTCTCTCTCTCTCTCTCCCTCCCTCTCTCTCTCTCTCTCTCCTCTCTCTCTCTCTCTCCTCTCTCTCTCTTCTCTCTCTCTCTCTCTCTCTCCTCTCTCCTCTCTCTCTCCTCTCCTCTCCCCTCTCTCCCTCTCCTCTCCCTCCTCTCTCTCTCTCTCTCCTCCTCTTCTCTTCTCTCTCTCTCTCCTCTCTCTCTCTCCCCTCTTTCTCTCTCTCTCCCCCCTCTCTTCCTCTCTCTCCCCCCCTCTCTTCCTCTCTCTCCCCCACTCTCTTCCTCTCTCTCCCCCACTCTTTCTCTCTCTCTCTCCCTCTCTCTCTCTCTCTCTCTCTTTCTCTCTCTCTCTCTTCCTCTCTCTTTCTCTCCCCCCCCCCTTTCTCTCTCTCCCCTCTCTCTATCTCCTCTCTCTCTCTCCCTCTCATCTCTCTCTCGTCTCCTCCTTCTCTCTCTTCTCTCTCTTCTCTCTCTCTTCTATCTCTCTTATCTCTATCTCTCTGTATCCCTATATCTCTCATATCCCTATACTTCTGTATCCTATATCTCTCCGATCCCCTAATCTCTCTATCCTATATCTCCTGTTCCTATATCCTCTGTTCCTTATCTCTCGTATCCCTATCTCCTGTACCCTATCTCTCCGTATCCCTTATCTCTCTCCCTTTTATTTCTCTCTGTCTTTGTCTCTCATAATTTTCTTTGGTAGTATTAGCTTTTTACAGTTTAGATATTCTACTGTATGATAACTATGTAACATAACAGCATGAGACTTATATATGTGTAGTACCATTAATACTGATGCTCTGCAGACAGGCGCACATAGAATTACATTTGGTATATTTAGAAATGCACAGTAATTGTTGATAGATTGTCTCCTTGTCTTTAATTTAAGAGAGAGAGAGAGAGAGAGAGGAGAGAGAGAGAGAGAGAGAGAGAGAGAGAGAGAGAGAGAGAGAGAGAGAGAGAGAGAGAGACTCAGACAGACAGACAGACAGACACAGACACACACACACACACACAGAGGGAGGGAGGGAGGGTGGGAGAGAGAGAGAAAGAGGAAGAGAGAGAAAGAGGAAGAGAGAGAAAGAGGAAGAGAGAGAAAGAAAAAGAGAGAGAAAGAAAAAGAGAGAGAGAAAGAAAAAGAGAGAAAGAAAAAAAGAAAGAAAGAAAAGAGAGAGAAAGAGAAAGAGAGAGAGAGAGTGGAAGATAGAAAGAAAATCTCCAGGTAAGTGTATCTCTATGTGCATTTGATCACAACAATAATGGTTCTAATAATCTTGGCCCTAATAGTAGGGGAGAGCATGGAGATAAATGAGCTGTGCAGAATACATATGATATGAGAGTTAATATATTATTAGTACAAGGTGGCTGTGCCCTCTAACACCCCTCCTGTGGCAGAGCGACAACCCTCCAACCCTCTCCTTAAAACAGTAAGAATTCTTAATGTATCCATGGAACACAAGTTCCCTGCATTTTATAATGTAGAGTATGTTTTGACTCCCTGTAGTCAGTCCTATGCTTCATCTTGGTGTAAATGATAGGATAGGGGTTGGGGGTCGCACAAGGCAGTCACTTCCTTACATGATTCAGTAATTTAACCCCACAGTTTCCCGGAAACCTTCATGCTTGCCTTTCCTATCAGGGACAAATTTGTTAGGTATTGGGGGGGGGGGGGGTTCTGTTGCAAAATTCCTACTTATTTGAGTAGTAAAGGATGAAAATCCATCAGTATTGTCATAATCAGGTGCATTATAGTCTTCCGAACATTTAGTGAAACCACATCCACTATGAGGGAGTTGTATTAGGGTCCTTTGGTGGCTAGCGGAGTGTCCCTCAATGGATGTAAAAATGTGGCAAAATTGAAAGTGTATCTTAGGGACTCCATGTTTCTGGCGCCCAAGCAAAGGCCAGTCAACTTTTACCGCACATCTTTTAGCACGCCATAGAGCTTCGGCTAGTGCCTTGGGGAGGGAGTCTGAAAGCTCGAACTTGTCAGAATATACACGAGGGAGATTTGTCATCTTTGGCTAGAGCAACAGTAGGAGGAGAGAAAAAAAGCAAAAACAAAAAACAATACTGCATGATGCTGTGCTACGCTGCCACCAATATCATCACTAAAAATGGCTTCCTTAAACTAAATGCACCAATTACTTCTCAAACATGTTATCTAATACCAAGGTTGTTAGTATTCACAATTCAGACATTTATTGAAGACACATCAAGCATTCAACTTTGGGAAATTTTATGTAGCCTTTATGTGACTAATTAATATTGATAATTGTTTTATGATTTCCTATTCACTCTTTATTCCTTCTGCTTTAGATGTCTTTGATTTATCTCTTCTTTTTCCTAATATTCCTTCTGAAATTTCCACTTTCCGCCTCAGTCCGGCTTTAATATTTACCCTTTTTTTTTTTTTTTTAATCTTTAATATCGTTATGAACTGTTTCCTATCTTTATCATATCTCTTCTCTCTTCTATCTTTGGATCCTCCGTTTCTCCCCATCTGCACGTCTTCTCATCTTTCCACTTCCTGTCACCTCTCTCTTCCTCTTCCCTCTTCCGCTCCCTTTTCGCCTCTCTTCCTCTTCCCTCTTCCGCTATCATTCACCCCTCTTCCTCTTCCTCCTTCCAACCTCCCTCCCTCCCTTTCTTCTTCTACTCCTTCCCTCCTCTTCCTCTCTCCCATTCCCCCCCTTCTCTCACCTGGAACGAGGAAGTCATGCAGATAAAGTGATAAAGAGGAGACAAGAAGAGCGTGTGGTCCTCCACCTCCGCCACAACAACAACAACAAAAACAACAACAACAATGACAACAACAGAGCTCGTTCACATCCGCCTCGGGTCGAACTCCGCCGCCGGGGGATGTGAACGAGGCGGATTTGCTTCCCATTCAATATCTTTCTATAATGGGTTATATATATACATTTTTATTATTATTATTATATATATTATCTATTTTTTCTTGTAATTACTGAAAGGTTATTGGAAAGGATGTGGTGTTCGAGGTCTGACGATGGGAGATGTAAAACATATGATTATTATTTTTGTATTTTTTTTTCTTTTAATACCAGTTGTCACTATGGGCAGTTTATGCATTATTTATATACCTTTTTCGAATTATCGGTAACGTTTTTAGAATGTGAGTGTAATAAAAAGTATTATCTATATCCTTAAAAGTTGCATTCTGCTTTAAATTCAGTGTAAGAATGTCCAACCCCCCCCCCCCAAAAAAAAAAAAAAAAAAAAAAAAAAAAAACACGTTTTAGAAATATAAATATCACGTGAACGAACACAAAATTCAAATTGACGTGTAAGCCATCAAATGAAATTATCGGCTTTAATGGATCTGAGCCAACGGCAATCAAGTTGCCACTTTAAAAAAAGTAACCAATTGAATAAACACACACACACACACACACACACACCACACACACACACACACACACACACACACACACACACAACACACACACACACACACACACACACACACACACACACACACACATACCCACTTGCAAGTACAGGTGAACAAATACGAGCGTCATTGACATTTCACTCTTGCATGCGCACCACTGCATGCAAATCAAAGAACGCAAAATCTTGCAATGTGCTATCCATGATTGATATTGCTTAGACAAAGTAATGCAAGGATATTGCATGGGTCTGTTCACCGTT
>NC_051424.1:6845189-6855189 GCF_015228065.2 Penaeus monodon | reverse complement strand
TTTTTTGGGGGGTATAGGCCCCGTAGAAATATGATAAAGTAGTGAATAAATATAATAATGTAAAGAACAAAGGTGTGATGATATGGGTTGGAGATGGTCGGATTTTTAATATTATCAAGATGCAATAAGGACAACGTAACTATATGGAAACAAAATAAAGACGATAGTGAAAAATGATATTAAATAGAAATAATGTGATAGCAATAATTTTTGAAAAGAGTAATAAAATTTATAACAGTGGGGACGGGGTGGCCGAATGGTTAGAGCGCGGACTCCAGACGCACGCGGCAATTGAGTTCGAGGGTTGAGTCAGGGGCCGGGCGTTGTTTCCCTTTGGGCAAGGAATTCACCTCGATTCCCTGCCTAGCCACGGGGGGGCCAAGCCAGCCCAAGACAGTGGGGGGAAATAGAGATGGTGACTCTAAAAAAAAAAAAAAAAAACCCCGGGCGGAAGGAATGGGAAACCACCCTCTAAATTGCCAAGAAAAAACATGGAACCCGATCGCCAAAAGGCGCGGTGGCCGAAGGGGTTTGACGTCGGACTCAAGCGTCACGACGGCAATCTGAGTGAGAGGTTTGAGCGACCGGCCGGCGGTTGTTCCCTTGGGGAAGGGGAAATTACTTGACCTACCTAGCCCCTGGGTGGCCAAACAGCCCCAAAGTCAGTGTGGGCCCCAAACCCGGATAAAATAGAGAGAATGATTTTCCTAAAAAAAAGGGAACACCGGCACTCTCGTGGGAAAAGGAAAAAGGGGGCCCCCCCAGTATCACTCCCAAAAGGATCAAATGAAAACTACAATTAAGTTAAAGCCCTTTTGACCACGGCGGCTCAGACAATGAACCTACCCTGTTAAAAGATGAAGATAGGCCCCGTATATAGATTGTCATTATTTACATAATTCCATCTCTTATATAATGGCCATAATTCTTCGATCTGCTTGATTTGTGATACACTGAACAGTTTTATTTTCCATTTTTTTATAGTCGATAGGCGATTTCTTTGTATAGTTGTGTAAAATGACGTTTGTTCGTTCATGTCCATCGTGTGTGTGTGTGTGTGTGTGTGTGTGTGTGTGTGTGTGTGTGTGTGTTGTGTGTGTGGTGTTTGAGTTTGTTTGTTTTGTGTGTTGTGTTTTTTGTGTGTGTTGTGTGTGTGTGTGTGTGGTGTGTGTGTGTGTGTGTTTTTGTGTGTGTGTGTGTGTGTGTGTGTGAATATACTGCGTTTCTAATATACTTTATCTACATACAAACCTCTTCTGCTTATATATGTTACATGTTGATAAGCCTTCGTATATTTAATAATACAAGATAAATACAATCAACTAAAACATGTCTTTTATCTGTTATATTTAGAAGAGAGAGAAAGAGAGAGAGAGAGAGAGAGAGAGAGGGAGAGAGAGAGAGAGGGAGGAGGGGAAAAGGAGAGAGAGAGAGAGAGAGAGAGGAGAGAGAGAGAGGAAGAGGAAGAAGAGAGAGGAGAGAAGGGAGGGGAAAGGGGAGGGAAAAGAGAGAGAGAGAGAGAGAGGGGGAAGGGAGAGAGGGAGAGAAAGAGGGGAGGAGGGGAGAGAGAGAAAGAGGGAGAAGGAGAGAGAGAGAAGGGGGGAGAGAGAAGGGGGAGAGAGAGGGGAGGAGGAGAAGAGAGAGAGAGAGAGAGAGAGAGAGAGAGAGAGGGAGAGGAAGGGAGAGAGAGAGGGAGAGGAGAGGAGAAGGGAGAGAGAGAGGGAGAGAGGGGGGAGAGAGGGAGAGAGAGAGAGAGAGAGAGAGAGAGAGAGAGAGAGAAGAGGGAGGGAGAAAGGGAGAGAGGGAGAGAGAAGAGAGAGAGAGGGAGAGAGAGAGGGGAGTTTTTGTGTTTGTTTTTGGGGGTGTGTGTGTGTGTGTGTGTGTGTTTGATATTTTTTGTGTGTGTGTGTGTTTGAGTTTGTTTGTTGCGTGCGTGTGTGTGTGGGTGTGTGGGGTGTGTGTGTGTGTGTGAATTTACGCGTTTTAATATATTTATTACATAAAAACCTCTTGCTTATATATGAATGTTGATAAACCCTTGATATTTAATAAAACAAAAATAAATCAATCAACAAAAAATGTCTTTATCGTTATATTTGAAGAGAGAGAAAAAGAGAGAGAGGGAGAGAGAGAGAGGGGGGAGAGAGAAGGGGAGGGAGAGAGAGAGGGGGGGAGAAGAGAGAGAGAGGGAGAGAGAGGAGGAGAGAGAGAGGAGAGGGGAGAGAGAGAGGGAAGAGAGGAGAGAGAAGAGAAAAGAGAGAGGTGAGGAGAGGGGAGAGGAGGGAGGTGAGAGGGAGAGAGAGAGGGAGAGAGAGAGGGGGAGGAAGAGTGAGAGAGAGGGGAGAGAGGGGGGGAGGGGAAGAGAAGGAAGAGGGAGAGAGAGAAAAAGGGGGAGAGAAGAGAGGGGAAGAGAGAGAGGGAGAGAGAGAAAAGGGGGGAGAGAGAGAGGAAGAGAGAGAGGGGGAGGGGAGGAGAAGAGAGAGAGGGAGAGAGAGAAAGAGGGAAAAGGAGAAAAGAGAGAGAGAGAGGGAGAGGGGGAGAGAGAGGGAGAGAGAAGGGGGAGAGGGAGGGAGAGAGAGGGGAGAGAGAGAGAGAGAGAGGGGAGGGGAGAGGGGGAGAGAGGAGGGAAAAAGAGAGAAAAGAGGGAAAAAGGAGAGAGAAAGAGAGGAGAGGGAGGGAGAGAGAGGAAAGGGGAGAGAGAGAGGGAGGAGAAAGGGGGGGAAGAAAAGGGGGGGAGAGAGAGAGAGAGGGGGGAGAGAGGAACGAGGGAAAAGAGAGAGAGAAGAAAGAGAGAAGAAAGAGAGAGAGGAAAGAGAAGAGGGGAGAGAGAGAGGAGAGAGAGAGGGAGAGAAAGAGAAAGAGAGAGAGAGAGGGGAGAGAGAAGAAAGAGGGAGAGGGAGAGAGAGAGAGGGAGGGGGAGAGAGGAAGAGGAAAAGAAAAAAGGGAGGGGAGAGAGAGAGAGGAAGGGGAGAGAGAGAGGGGGAGGAAGAAAGAGAAAGAGAGGGAGAGAGAGAGGGTGGGAGAGAGAGGGACGAGAGAAAGGGGAGAGAGAAAAAGGGGGAGAGAGGGAGGAGAAGGGAGGGGAAGAAAAAAGAGGGGGAAAGAGAGAGAGAGGAGGGAGAGAGAGAGAGGGGAGAGAGAGAGAGAGGGGGAGAGAGGGGAGGGGGAGAGAAAGGGGAGAGAGAAAGGGAGGAAGAAAGGGGAGAGAAAAAAAGAGAGAGGGGAGAGAGAGAAGGAGAGAGAGAGGGGGAGAGAGAGAGAGAGAGGGAGGGGGAGAAAAGAGGAGAGAGAGGGGGAGGAGAGAGGGAGAAGGGGGGGAGAGGAGAGAGAGAGGAAGAAAGAGAGGGAGAAAGAGAGGGGGAAGAGGGGAGGGGGAGAGAAGAAGGGGGGGGAAGAGAGAGGGAAGAAGAGAGGGAGAGAGAGAGAGAGAAAAAGGGAGAGAGGGGAAAGAGGGGGAGGAAGGGGAGAGAGAGAGGGAGCGAGAGAAGAGGGAGGAAAACCAAGGGAAAGAGAGAGGGAAAAGAAGAGAGAGAAGAGAGAGAAGAGAGAGAAAAGGAGAGAGAGAGAGGGGGAGAGGGGAGGGGGGGGGGGGGGGGGGGGGAAAAAGGGGGGCGGGGGGGGGGGGGGAGAGAGAGAGGGAGAGAGAGAAAAAGGGGGAGGGGGAGAGGAGAGAGAGAGAGAGGGAAGAGAGAGGGGGAGAGAGAGGAGAAGAGGAGGGAAGAGAGAGAAAAGAGGAGAGAGAGAGAGAGACGAGAGGGGGAAGGAGAGAGGAGGGAAAAGGGGAGAGGGAGAGGAGAGGGAAAAGAGAGGGGAGAGAGAGAAGAGAGAGAGAAAAAAAAGAGAGAGAGGGAGAGAGAAGGAAAGGGGAGAGAAAAGAGACGAGAAGGGAGAGAGGGAGAGAGGGAAAAGAGAGGGAGAGAGAGAGAGGAGAGAGAGAAAGAGGGGAGAGAAGAGGGAGAGGGAGAGAGAGATGAGGGAGAGGGAGAGGGAGAGGAGAGAGGGGAGAGAGAGAGGAGAGGGAGAGAGAGAGAAAAAGAGAGGAGGGAAAAAGGAAAAGGGGAAGAGAGAGAGAGGGGAGGGGAGAGAGAAGAGAGAGAGGGGGAGAGGGAGAAGAAGGGAGAAGAGGAGAGGGACGGGGAGAGAGAGGGAGAGAGGAGAGAGAGAAGAGGAAGGGGGAAAGAGAGAGAAGGAGAAAGAAAAAGGGGGAAAGAGAGAGAAAGAAAGAAGGGAAGAAGAAAAGAAGAAGGGGAAAAAATAAAAGGGAAAAAGGAAGGGAAGGAGGAAAAGGGGGAAGGGGGAAAAAAAGGGACAGAGGGGAGGGAAAGGGAAAAAAGAGAAAGAAAAGGATGAAAGGGGAAAAAATTTTTAAAAAAAAGGGGGGGGGGGGAAAAAACAAAAAAACAAAAAAATAAACGAAAAAAAAAAGGAAAAAAAAAAAAAAAAAAAAAAAAAAAACAAAAAAAAAAAAAAAAAAACCCAAAAAAAAAAAAAAAAAAAAAAAAAAAGAGAAAAAAAAAAAAAAAAAAAAAATAATAAAAAAAAATTTTTAAAAAATTAAAAAAAAAAAAAAAAAAATAAAATAAAAAAAAAAGAAAAGTTAAAAAAGGGAAAAAAAAATAAAAATTTTTGGGGGTTCCGGGGGGGGTTGGAAAGGTGGTTGGTTTTAAAATTGGGGAAAAAAAAATTTTCAAAATAAAGAATAAATATTTAATTATATTTTTTTATAAATTATTATATTATTTTTTTTTTTAAAAAAAAAAAAAAAAAAAACAAAAAAAAAGAAAAAAACCCAAAAAAAAAAAAAACAAAAAAGGAAAAAAAAAAAAAAACCCAAAAAAACAAAAAAAAAGAGCACACAACTAAATAAAAAAAAATATTATAATTATAATATATATATATTATTATATATATATAATATATATATATATAAATATAAATCTAAAAAAAAAAAAAAAAAAAAAAAAAAAAAAAGTAAAAAAAAAAAAAAAAAAAATAAAAAAAAAAAGTGGGGGGGGGGGGGGGGGGGGGGAAAATTTTTTTTTTTTTTTTTAAAAAAAAATTTAAAAAAATAAAAAAAAAAAATAAAAAAAAAAGAAAAATAAAAAAGGAAAAAAGAAAAATAGAATAGAAGGTGATTTGAAAGAAAGGGGGAGGGTTTAAATTGGGGAAAAAAAGGGGGACAAAAGGGGGGGTTTATTAGTTGGGAAAAAAAAGGGGAAAAGGGAAAAAAGGCAGGGAAGGGAGAAAAAGGAAAAAATTTAAAAAGATAATATAAAAATAAATTGTTTAAAATTAAAAAAATTAAAAAAAAAAAGTTTTTTTTTAAGAAAAAAAAGGGGAAAGAAAAAAGGGAAAAAGAAGAAAAGAACGAAAAAAAAAAAAAAAAGGGAAAAAAAAAAAAAAAAAAAAAAAACAAAAAAAGAAAAAAAAAAAAAAAAAAAAAAAAAAAAAAAAAAAAAAAAAAAAACTTTTTAAAAAAAAAAATTTTTTTATCAAGAAAAAATTCGCAAATTCCCCCGTACAGCAAACAACCTAATTTTTAAAAATTTGCCCCATGAGAAGAAGAGAGAGAGATAGAGAAGAGAGAGAGAGAGAGAGAGTAGAGATGAGAGAGAGAGAGAGAGAGAGAGAGAGAGAGAGAGAGAGAGAGAGAGAGAGAGAGAGAGAGAATTAGAGAATAAGAAGCAATCGATAAAGTCCAGTGCAGACAGTTAACGAAGTTCCGAGTTCTAAACTTCGGTCATTAACAAAAGTCTGGACCAAATTCGCTCATCGTTGGAGCATGCTTTCCTTAGTTACAGCGAATAGTAAAAAAAGAAGAAGAAGAAAAAAAAGCAAAATGCAGAATGAAAGAGAGAAAGATATAGCAGATAATAATAATAATAATGATAATAATAATAATAATAATAATGATAATAATAATAGAATAATAATGATAAATAAAAGAAAGACGATATGATATATATATTTTTAAGAATATACTTATTTGTCGGTCTATACATGTATAGACTATGGTGAATTAATGAAGAAATAAATGATTACGAATTTATATGAACACACACACACGCGCGCACACACACACACACACACACACACACACACACACACACACACACACACACACACACACACACACAAACACACACACACACACACACAAACACACACAGCGTTATATGCATATACTGTCTATTCATTTGAAAGAAAAATAACTAATGCTGCTAACAACAATAACATCAACATAATGTTAACAAAATTGATAATAACAGTAACGATGATAACAGAAATCTTAATAACACTGATATTTTTTTATCAAGAAAATTCGCAAATTTCACGTACAGACAAACCAACCTAACTTTTTAAAAATTTGCATACTTAATTCTGTTAATCTATCGAAGTAGAGGTAATTGTTCTCATTTGCTCTTTCCACTAATGAAGAAGGTTAATTAACTTTTCTAATCATCAGTCATCAGTCATTTTACAGGTAACTGAGCTTCCTTAATTGCGTTCTCTTCTGCCACTTGAAATTCCTTTAAGACCTGGCTGATGGCTGGCTGAAAAATAAATCCTTTTTTAGAGTTTAATTTGCAATGTAAAGATGTGATCGATTATGTAGTATGAGTTTAATTTTTTGTTCCAAACGGACCAAAAACACACATGGCATATATGCAGGATCTCACTGACTCTACATAAATGACTCTACATAAATACGTATCACTGTGGTATGCAATATGTCTTTATAGATATCACAGGTCAATGAAATGCTCGTTGTCGTTTCTATTTACTTTGCAAGCTATGATTGCACCAATAATTGCACGACATGGATTAATATGTGTTTTGTACTCGACTATTGTGTAATTCCGTTCTTGTACGCTGGTGATGCGGAGACACCATTCACGCAGCCGGTAACAGAGAGAGTTGCTGACCTGGCATGACCGGTCAGCCCGTGCTGTTCATGTTGCATATCATGCTGGATACATAAGCCACATTCAATCATGCACTCAAGCAGATTGCACACGGTGGAAACTTCCAGTCTCCCGCTAATTCATTCATACGTCTGACATTGTACATGTATGTGTGTAGTAATCTATGTTTGTGTTTGTTAGTGTTATGATATAAATCTACATATTTCCTTATTTCTATCTCTATCTATCTGCCTACCTCCCTCTGCCTAGCTGTTTATATATCACATTCCTACCTTTCTATCTATCTATCTACCTATTTGTCTAGCTGTATATACCGCCTGCCAACATATCTATCTATCTGCTTATATACCGCCTACCAACCTATCTATCAATCTATCCATCTGTTTATATCCAACCTACCAACCTATCTATCTATCTACATATATATCTATCCATCTATCTATCTATCTATCTAAGTTCGCGTCTTAGAGCTTCCAGAGATCTTTAAACAATCTGGAAGACAAACTAATTCAATACCATAAAAATATAATAAGAATTGCAAATTATTATGCAATCTCTTTCAACATAGTGGCAATAATGATGATAATAATGACAACGATGATAATGGTATCGATAATAAGCAAAGTCATTATGATGATATTAATGACAATGATCATGAAATGACGATGTTGATGATTACAGAATATTGATCATAATTATAGAAATATCAGCAAAAATAGTAAGATATGAGTGAGACTGATAATGCTGCTGGTGATAATAGTAAAATTATAATGATGAGGGTAAGAATAACACTAATCGCGCTGTTACTGAAATGATGATAAGGTTACGGTTGATAATGATGTTGGTAATGATAATAATGATGATAATTGTTGGTAATAATATTAGGAAGGTAATAGAAATAATGCGAATGATTGATTTGATGGCAATGATAATGGTAATGACAAATGATGATGATGGCGAAAGATAATGAAGCCGATAGAGATGATGATGATAGTAGTAATGGCAATAATAACAGTAACAATAATTATAATAATACTAACACCAGCACCAGCAGCAATCTCGATGGTCATAATGGTGAAAAAAATAAAAATAACAAAAGATATAGAATTAGAGACAATGATTTAAGTAAAGAAAATGAACTACACAGAGATACGCACATAAGCAGACATACATAGAACAAATAACGAATCACAGGAGAATTAATTAGGGATACTAAACAAACACACGCACAAAAAAAATGAAACAAGGATAATAAAAAAAATCGTTAGGAGACAAAGCAGACATAAAGAAATTAAGAAAGAAGAAAATCAAACAAAAAACGAGGGAACTTCAAGCCAAAATCGGGAAAAAGTTCACCATAATTTTTATTTAGGCTCGTAATCCCACTCTGAAGTTTTCCCGCGGGAAACCCAAATAAAAACCTAATCCTTCCAGTTTGTAAAATAAATATTTATCGCTGGAGAAGTAGATTCGTTTTCTCCCGTAGGATCCCGTACTTTATTTCAGGAAATATATGCTTGGTTATATGTCTTTCTGGGCGTGGATATACTGTTGCTGCGAAGTTCATTTTTTAAAAAGTATTTTTATCCTTTATTGATATTTTTTCCTTTTTACTTTTTTCATATATCTTTAAATCTATTATTATTATTACTATTATTATTATTATTATTATTATTATTATTATTATATCATCATCATTATTATGAATATTATCATCATTATTATCAATATCATTATTATCATCATCCTTATTATCATCTTATCATTATTTTTATTACAATCATTATTATTATTGTTATCATTATAATTTTTCTTATTATTACTATTACTCTTTATTATTTTCAATATAATTTTCAAGTATGTGTGCGGATGACATGTTTATAAGTATGCATGCGTTGGTGTTATAAGTATATGTGTGGTATGATTATAAGTGTTTCTGTAGAGGTTTTATACAAGCGTGAAAGTGGTATTATCATTGATATAAGCGTATTTGTGTATTTTAATTGTATAAATATGTGAGGGGGATGATTAGGCATAAGCGCACGCACGCGCTTGTGTGTGTGTGCGTATGGATATATTAATACACACACGCACACGTACAAACACACACAGATGTAAATACGTGCGTGATATAGTTATGATGGTAAACCAACATGAACGTGTATCATAAATATATGATTACGTGTGGCATGCTTATAACCATAACCATATACTATCATGATATATTATGTTGTCATAATTTATGTTTGGTGTAACTGCATCTTCGTTCTGTGATTTGAATAAAAATGTGTGTGTGTGTGTGTGTGTGTGAGTTCATTGTGTGTGTGTGTGTGTGTGTCCACTGTGTGTGTGTGTGTGTGTGTGTGTGTGTGTGTGTGCGCGCGAGTTCATTGTGTGTGTGTGTGTATGTGTGTGTGTGTACATCGGGAATGATCGGTAGACAGACACTAATGTTTCCTTTCCCATTCACTCTCTCACTATCCTTCTTCCTCATCCATTCCTCGATCATTATCACTCCATTTCCCATCTCTCATTTACTCACCTCCCCCCCCCCTCCGAGATTCGCCATTCCGGACAACCGTTATTCCCGCGCTTTTTTTCCCGCGCTTTTTTCCCCGCGCTTTTTTTCCCCGCGCTTTTTTCCCTTTTTATCCTCTGTCAAATATTTACTGCAATTTGGACTTTTGTCTCTGAAGGGTTAGGTTTCCTCCGGAATTCTCCTTCGCGCCCCATTTATCTCCTCTTTCTCGGCCATTTCCTATTCCTGTTTGCTGTTTCTATTCTCCCTGTGTTCGTTGCGCATCTCATGTTTTTTTTTGTCTTGTGTTGCGATTCGCTTTATTTATCAGTTTATTTGTCTATTCATTTATTTACTTATTTATATTATTTTCGATTTGCTCGTTTTTTCGTTGCAAGTAATTTCATGTTTTGCGATATTTATTCATTTATTAATTATCTATATTAATATTTATTTATTATCATTATTATTATTTTTTTTGCGTCCTTTCTTTCTTGTGTTGTGATTAGTTTTTTTTTCTCTCTCTTTTTTGTGATTATTTGCTTATTTTTTATTA
>NC_051424.1:6835189-6837689 GCF_015228065.2 Penaeus monodon | reverse complement strand
AAACGAGCATACGGTAGACCCGATCCCTCTGGTCTATTTTCCGAGATTTATTCAACTGGCGTTTATCGAAGGTGAAGTCTTTCCCTTCTACAGGTAGTTTTGGTGGAGGGAACCTTTAATTATGTGTGCCGTGCATAGGGGAAAAGAAACTAACAAGCCCTTTTTTCCCCCTTACAAATAGCATACAAACAAGAGAAAAGGGGGTTGAGTTGACTGATGTTGCTAGGGGAAATAACATACGCTATATTTTTGGCACCAAAAATAGAAAAGCGATAATTCACAATTAGAATTAAGTTGGCCGTTAAATCTTCCTTAGTATGAGTATAAGATAAATTTTTAGATAGATAGATAGATTTTTAATCAGGAATATGTGGCAGAAGAACGTACGGTGAAGAAGAAGTAGAAGAAGAAAAAAAACGAAAACAATAATATTAATGAAAACAATAACATTCTCAGGACAAATGTAACACTTTCGAAAGAAAACGAAAGTCAAAGGACAAATAGATAAATAAATAAATAAATAAATAAAGAAAGAAAGAAAGAATATAATGAAAATCCTAAGACACAAAAAATCCTCATAAAGAACGAGGAATAGCGAAAAAGAGAGAAGAAAAAGATAGACAAACAATAAAGATGCGGAAAACAAACACCAGGATTCAGACCATAATTTCACAACGATTGCAGCAAACACGAACCAGACGTCACCCTGATAAAAAGAAGAGAGAGAGAGAGAGAGGGAAATAAACAGCCACAGAAAAAAAGTAAAAAAAAAGAAGAAGAAATAAAAACGGCCAAAAAAGTAAAAAAGTAAAAAGCAATGAAAAAGAAAAAAAAAAACATAAAAAAAAGTTAAACGAAGATAAACAAGATGCACATCCAGTGGGGAGGAATTAATCGCTCACTTATATATATACATAACTATAATACATACAAAAAATGGGGAAAAGGAGGCGCGGTAGAGGGAGTTTATCACGACCCGGGGTGGTGGGCGCCGCGACGCTGAAGGAGGAAGGTAAACAAGACCGAGAGTGAGATGGAGGGAGAGTCACAGCCGCGTCTTCGTTTGCGCGTTTGCTCAGGCACTCTACGGTGTCAACACGCCCGTATTCATTATCTATCCTGGAGGGCTGGATGGGGAGGGAGTGAGGGAAGGAAGGAGGGAGGGAGGGTGCTACTGCGTGGTTATATAATAGTTACTCATACAGATAACGCACGCATGGGCACACAAACGTACGTACGCTCATGGGGACTTCTCTCTCTATCTCTCTCTCTCTGTTTCTCTCTCTTTCTCTCTCTCTGTTTCTCTCTCTCTCTCTCTCTCCCTCTCTCTCTTTCTTCCTCCCCCCTTCTCTCTCTCTCCCCCACTCTCTCTCTCTCCTCCCCCTCTCTCTCTCCCTCTTCTACTTTTCTCCCTCTGTCACCTGTGCTGTTTCAGGGCCATCTCACGACTATAAAAAAGTCGTTGCCAAATCTCCTGAGATAGTTTTAGCATAATGTTTTGTGCTGAGTTAGCTTTGACGAAGTTACTGATAATTTTGAGTGGTTTTAATTATTCTAGCAATAATAAACTATAATGTTATGAACGGAAATATGATCAGAGGGATTAATTGTAGAAATGGAGAGAGAGAGAGAGAGAGAGAGAGAGAGAGAGAGAGAGAGAGAGAGAGAGAGAGAGAGAGAGAGAGAGAGAGAGAGAGAGAGAGAGAGAGAGAGAGAATCAAGGTTGGGTGGAAATTAAGTAGGAAGATAAGTGAGCATTAAGAAGCGATAAAAATTACAGAAAGATATATGGAGTAATATGAATACGAAGAGAGAGAGAGAGAGTAATTAATTTAGTTTGATTCCATTTGTTGCAATGGATATTCTTGGTGTGACGAACTGTCTGTTTCATTTTGCTTCTAAATGACCCCCTGTGTGCAAGGAATGGCCGGGATACCATCCGCTGGCGGCGAGGGAATCGAACGCAGGTCAGTAAGATTGCTAGACGAGATCGCTACCGCTGCACCACACAGCACACACACACACACACACACACACACAGAGAGAGAGAGAGAGAGAGAGAGAGAAGAGAGAGAGAGAGAGAGAGAGAGAGAGAGAGAGCAAGAGAGAGAGGGAGAGAGAGGGAAATGGAATGATACAAAAAAACGTAAATTAACCTCTGTGGGGTGGTGTGTGCGGTGGTGTGGTGGTGTGTGTGGTGTGTGTGGTGTGTGTGCGGGGTGTGTGTGTGTGTGTGTTGTGTGTGTGTGTGTGTGTGTGTGTGTGTGGTGTGTTTGTGTGGTGTGTGTGTGTGTGTGTTGTGTGTGTGTGGTGTGCGTGTGTGTGGTGGTGTGTTTATTTGCGTGTGCGTATATGTGTATGTGCGTATGTATTTATGTGTGCGTATGTCTGTGTGTATATGATGTATATAGGTATGCATATCCACAGCAAATGTATAAACAGACGGGAAACGAGAAATTGGAGGTGAAAGCGAAAGTGGTTCCTCCTCGCTTCCCTGAAA
>NC_051424.1:6809049-6819972 GCF_015228065.2 Penaeus monodon | reverse complement strand
ACCAGCATTAACTATTACGTAGTGCACCTAAAGACTATGAAAAGTGCTTCCTGTGAATCACCGCTGTGTTGTATTACAATTCATATACTGCATCTCGTATTACTTTTTTGTGAAACCACATGGAAACCTGGGGTTTCAGACCCCCTTTTTAACCCTCCTTGTTTGTTTGCCACCTTGAAGACGTTGTCGGGGGGGGCGTCTGTAAGGAAAGGGGACTCTCGCTCGAACGGCCGAAGCTACAGGTACTCTCTCTCCTCATCCAACGAGCAGTTTGCTTATAGCAGTGAGACTTTCTTTCCGTAAGCCAGAGATCCTGGACGGAAGATTGCCGGAATAGGGAGCCTCCTGCTGTAAAACGAATTGGAGAGAGGTCGTACTCGAGCCCTTTTTATTTTTGTGTATCCAGTGGTGAATGGACAGTACGAGACACTCATTGTAAGATAAGTAGTATGATGCAGTTTTATACACAAGCTTTGCCATGAATTTGTCTTTTGTGATTTTTGCTCATGCCACTTAATTAAATATTCATTTTATGTCCTGTTTTCTTTACCGTGTGTTCTGTTTTAACAAAGAGTTGTGCCCAGGCTCTTTGATCTTTATATATACAATCTGTAACAAATTCAAGAGCAAGATTTATCCCCGACCCACCATGCCTTCGGAGAGTGCTTACCGCTCGGCCCGCTCCGTTGGTATACTTAACTTAAAGATAAATCATTAAGAAATGAATAAATTAGTTTACTTGCTTAATTAGTCAAAGATCACTACAATATCGCTTTCCCATTCATCATTTCCTCTTTCTTTTTCCTTTTCTTTTCCTTTTTCTATCATCGATATTACTTACTGTTTTTTTGTTGTTGTTGTTGTTATCATCGCTGTTTGTCTGCTGGAGTTATTGTTCTCAACGTTATTATCAGTGTCAATTTTACCATGGAGTTATTGTTCTCAACGTTATTATCAGTATCAATTTTACCATTACCACATAACCCTCGTCATCACTGTAGTTGTCTTGAACCCACTGTCATCTCCCCATGAGATGGAGTAGTGAACATAAGTAGGCCTATAAATAGTATCTTTATAAGCCTACTGTTTACCTGAATTATGTCAGTTTATAAGTAAACCGTGGTAATGAAAGTGATTTTTTTTTTAATAGACTTTCTTCATGATATAAAAAACACCATTTAAAAATATTTCATAGACATTCAGTCAAACATTCTGGCGAAATGGTTATTGATTTTATGTCAGGATAAAAAAAAAAACATATTTTCAAATAGATGTTAAGAAAATGGTTGCTCCCGAAAGAGAAGAAAAGTTTGACAATGAAAAATTGTTTGTCGTATTTGGGCATAAATTGAAGTTGATGATTAAAAAAAATACCACTTCACACACATACACACCACACACACACCACACACACACACTATATTATATATATATATTATAATTATATATATATTATATATATATTTTAAAATTTATATCATTTTTATATATATAATATTATAATATATTATATTATCATTTTATATAATATATTTATATTAATTATTTTCTTTTTTATATTTTTTATATAATTTTATTTAAATTATATTAATTATATTTTACTTTTATTTTTTATATTATATATATTATATATTATATTTTTATATATGTAGAAAAACACTTTTCCCGTGCTGAACAATGGAAAAAACCCCACTACAAAACTAGATTTTTGAAAATAACTACGTTTCAAATCCCCCGGATTTCCATTTTCAGGTCAAGAGGAAAGGGAGAGGGGGGTTTAAAAAGAGAAAGGAGGGCAACGGGGGAACACGGGGGGGGTGGGACAGACAAAGGGAAGCAGAGGGGGTCCATCGGGTCGGGATCGGGGACTATGCCCGGGGGCCGGCATACGGTAAAAAGGCGGGGATATGGAAGCAAGGAGGCTGTCAGCGGGAAAAAGCCGCTGTTCATTTAAAAATTAGGTAGCACTTTAAAAAGGAAGATTCCCCCAGTCGGGGGAGGGGACATGGCGGAAGGAAACACAATCCGGCTGCTGACCTCATCTGATGGCCATGTCCCCTGGGCAAAGGGGGGTTTATTGTTGTGTCCCCTGGATATACTACTTATGTTGAGACAGCCCTTTGGAAAGACTGGCGCTTTTTTTCCCAAGATGTTTGTCACGGGAGGCCAAGGAACGCATGGGTTTCCCTTTCGCGGAGGAAGGGGGCTAGTATGGCCGGGTTTGCGAGGGGAGAGTGTTAAACCTGGGAAAGATCCTGCAGTTGAGAGGGAAAAGAGGGCACGGAGAGAGTAAATTTCCTCATTAGGGCGGCTGGGACGGCAATGAGGAGTCGTTTAGGGGGGAAGCGTGATAGAAGGTACGCCGCCCCCTGGAAAACCCCATCGGAACATGGCCAGGGTACCCAGTTTGGAAAAAGAGCGCGAAAAAGCATCTCTCTCCTCTGGGGTCACGATGCGAAGGGCCGAGGAAAAAGCGGGTGGCAACCCTCTCTTCACTGGGAGGGTGGTTGAGAAAATGTATGTACATACCACTAGCAGGGGTTTCCTGATATGGAAAGGGAATGGTCAAAAGGGCGATGGACTAAGGTGTCCAAGAAAGGGAGCCTTTGAAACCTCCCATTCCACCTTGAAAGGATGGAAGGAGAGGAAGTTCGCTGCATCAAAAACCCGGAACAGAGCAGGTCATGGGGCCAGAGGAAAAGACGTCGTCGACATACCTCCCAGATCGACGGCCGAATGGAGAGGGGAAGGGAGAAGCCAGACCAAAGAATTCCTGAACGGTTGCCAGGCTGGAGAGGGGAGACCCCGGGGCAACACCAAGTCGGAGAAAAAACTACCTTCGAAGAAAAGAATTAGAATCCACACACAGCAATCAGCTGAGGAAGGCGTGGGTGGGCAGAGGGAGACAGGATCCTCGGGGGGAGTCCCCTCTGGAGGAAAGCCGGGAATCATCAAGGGGGACCATGGTAAAACAGGGATAAACGTCCAGCTCATCAGGGTCACCGGGTGAGCCCGCGAACCGGAGTAAAAGTCCTGAAGGGGCGCAGGGGCAGGAGAGAAGGTCCAAAAAGGGGAGTGAGACCTTTGCCACCAGGCAGCAAAAGGGGGCGTCCAAAATCCCGGGGGATGATGGGGCGCAGGGCACGGCCGGCTTATGGGGTTTTTGGAAACCCCTAAATGAGGGTGGCGTTTGACCCCGAAACCCCTGGTTAGATTCGCCTCCCAAACGGGCTATCCTTTCAGGCCGGGAAGGTAGCAGCAATGGTTCACGGGGGGCCTAGTCAAGGGGAGCATAAATGGAGCGTCTCCCCCAGGCCTGGGCCTTCTGCAGGTAAAACCGTTCGGGACCCCCACCGATTGCCTTGTCAAGGGCAAATGTGACGTCCTCCCTGGCGGGTTTTTAAGGGCCCACGGAAAGCCTAGGAACGGAAGGGTTTGGATGGAGGGAGATTCGGGCCGGGTGAAACCCACGAGGAGAGGACTCAGGCAAAAAGTTCCTGTTTATATTTATATTTTATAATTATTTTTAAAAATATATTTATATTATGTTAAATTATTTATAAATATATATATTTTTTTAAATTAATTAAAAAATATATATATATATATATATATAATATATATATTTTTTATATATTTTTTATTTATATAATATTTATATATATTTTTATATAATATATTTATTTTATATATATTTTATATTTATTTTATATAATTTTTATATATATATATTTTATATATTTTTTAATATATCCTTTTAACGTTTATATATATTTAAAATTCTTATTATATTATATATATTTAAAATATATTTATATAATTATATTTATATTTTAATTATTTTTATATCTCTATTCTTTTTAACTATTATATGTTATATGTTTTATATTTTCTTTTATATATTATATTCTATTTTATTATTATCTTCTTATAAAGTTTTGTATTCTTTTTTATTATTATTTTTATTTCTATTTATTTTTTATTGTAATTGGGGGATTTATTGTATCAATATTTATATTTATTCTTAAAATATATTATTTTATATTTATTCTTGTATATGTTTTTTGTATTTTATTATTTTATATTTGTTATATGATATTTGTTATTTTGTATTATATGTTTCTGTATTAAATTTTTTTTTTATTTTTATATCTTATAGTATTTCTCTTTATCTTATCTTTCTTCTTCTGTAATATATTTATATATTTTTATTATGTTAAAATTTTAAAACTTATTCTATTTCTTTATCTATTTTATATTTTATATCATATCTGTCTTTTTTTACTGTTTTTTCTATTTATGTTTATTATTTATCTATTTTCTTCTTTTCTCTCTTTTATTTTTTCTTTTTCTAGTCTCTTTCTATCTTTTATATTTTGATATATTTTTTTATTTGTTTATTTTTTTTCTCTCTTTTTTATTTTTTCTCTTCATTTATCTCTTTTTTATATTTCCTATTTTCTTCTTTTGTTTTCCTCTTTTTTTATATACTCTTCCTATTTTTTCTTTTGTTTTTTTCCTCTCTTTATCTCTATTTTTTTCTTTATCTAATTTTCCTTTCTTTCTCTCTCATTTTTTATCTCTCTGTGTTTTTCTGTGTTATCTTTTGCCCCTTTTTTGTTTTCTTGTGTTTTTTTTTTATTTTTTTTTTCTCTCTTTTTATCTCTTAATTCTTTACCCCCTTTTATATTCTCTCTCTTCTTTTTTCTCTCTCCATCTCTTATTATCTTTTTATCCATACTTTTATATCATATCTCCTTTTTATGTGGGATATTATTTTTTAGTTATTTTTTTTTCTCTCTTTCTTATTTATTTCTTTTCTATTCTTTTTCTATTTCTCTTTTTTTATTTTTATTTCTCTATTTTTTATATACTTTTTTAATTTTTTATTATATTTTATATATATTATTTTTATATTCTCTTTCTCTTTTTATCTATATATTTTTCTTATTTTTCTAAATACTTTTTTATTATTAATTTTATTTATCTCTCTATTTATTTTTCTCTCTTTATATTTTCCTACTTCCCACTGTTTATATCTTTTCTTTCTATTTTTTTTTATTTTCTTTTTTTTTTATTTTATTTTATTTCTTTCTATTTATTGTTATATTTTTCTTTTCTTTCTCTTTTTAAAAATATTTTTTATCCTTTTTTTATAATTTTTATATATATTTTTCTAATAATTTTAACTTTATTTATATATTATCTCTATATTCTTCTAATTTATTCTTATTCTTTCTTTTTTTTATTTAATTATTTTTTTCTTTTCTTTCTCTTATTTTTTTTTTTTTTTTTTTTTTTCTTCTTATTTATATCTCTTTTTTTTTTGTTAAAATATTTTTTATTTTTTTATATTATTTATCCTTCCTTCTCCTTTTTCCCTTTTTCTCTATTTTGTATTTTCCCCTTTTCTCTTTTTTTCTTTTTTTCTTTTCCCCTTTTTTTCTTTATCTTTCTCTCTTTTTATTTTCTTCTTCCTTTTCTCTTCCTTATCCCTTTTTATCTATATCTCTCTTTTTTTCCCCCTTTTTATTTTTTTTTTATTATTATTTATTTTATATATATTTTCTCTTTAACTTTTAACATTAAAATTTTTTTTTTATCCTTTTCATTTTGTATTCTTTAATTTTCTATACCACCCAAAAAAACCTTTTCCCCCTAAAATAAGGGTATAATAAAAATCTTCCCTTCTAATAATAAACATAAGGGGGGTCTCCCTTCCCCCTATCTCCTCCCACCCCCCCCCTCCCCCCCCTTCCTCCTACCCATAATTATATGTATGTATACCCCCTATAAAATATTTTTATATAATTTTATTTTTTTTTTTTCTTTATTTTTATATTTTTTATTTTTTTTTTTATATTTTAAATTTTTTTTATGTTATTTTTAAATTTTCTTTTTTTTTCTTTATTTCCCTTTTTTTATACTCTTTGCTTTTCTATTTTCCTTCTTTTTCTCGTCTCTCTTTTTTCTTCTTATCTTTTTTTTTTCTCTGTCTTCTTTTCTCTATCTATTTTCCCCTCTATTCCCCTTATTCTTTCTTTTTCCCCTTTTTTTAATTTGGTTTATTTTGTTTTTCTGGATATTATCTTTTATATTAAATTTTTTATATATATTAAATATCCAAATTAAAAATAAATTTTTCCACATTACCCACATTTACATTTACCCCTAATAATTTTCCCTCAACATTAACCCCTAATACCATCCATTCCTATATTATCTCTTTTTTTCCATCCCTTTCCCACAATATACTTATAATACATAAAATATTAAAATTTTATATTATAAATACATATATAAAGATATATTTTTATTAAAATATATTATTATATTTATTTATATATATCTTTTTAATTATAATATATAAAATTATATATATATTATATCATATATCATTTTATTCTTATCATATTTTCATATTCTTTAATACAATATCATATATACTTCTATATATTTTATCTTAATTTAGTATATATTATACTATATTTTTATTATTTCCTTCCCCCATGTTATCCAGGGTCCCCCAAACCCGGTATCCCCCTAAATGCCGCCCCCGTAGGTATTTTGTATGTTTTTTTATGTATTTTTGTATGTATATATGTTGTTTGTATGTGCGCATGTATGGGGTGTGGTATATATCATTGTTTTAATTTTAAAAAACTATTTAATACATTAATATACTAATATATTACATTAATAAACAATTTTATTTTATGTTTATATTATATATTATAAATATATTATATATTATATTAAAATTTAATCTATAATTTTAATTTAAAAATATAAAATAATAATATTAAATTTAAAACATATATATATATTACATATATTATATTATATAATATATTTAAAATTTTATATATTATATTAAAATTAATATAAATTTATATTATATATATTTTTATTCATTTATATTAAAAATTATATAAAAATATTACATATATAATATTCTTTTTATATATTTATTTATTATTATTTTTTCTCTTACTATTATATACCCTATATATAATTTTCCTTTATATATATATATTATTATACTATTTATATATTATATATTATATAAAATAATTAAATTATTTTATCATATATTATATCTCTCTATATTTTATTAGATTATATAAATTTTCTTCATTTTTTATTATATTACTTTTCTTTCTTTATATCTCTTTATTATATTCTAAAAAATATTAAAAAATAATATATATCAAAATATATATATATATTATTAATTCCTTTTCTCTTATTTCTATTACTATATTTTTATTTATTCTATATAAATATATTTTATCTATTTATATTTATCTTTACCTATAATATCAAAATATATATAAATATCTATTAATATATATACAATATTAATATTATATATTATTTATATTAACATTTTAATCTTTAAAAATATTATATAAAATTTTTATAAATATATATATTAATATATTTTTAAATATAATATATAATATAACTATATAAATATTATTTTTATAAATATATTTTATTAATATTAAAATTATAATATTAAAATTATATATATTTTTTTTTTTTTTAAATATAATATTTTAATTTTATTTTTTAATATATATATAATTTTAAATTTTTTTAATATATAATATATTATAAATTATTATAAAAATTTTCTAATTTAATATATATATATTTATTATTTTTTATTATCTTATATATATATTAATTATTTTAAATATATATAATATAATTAGTTTTATATTTTAAATTATATTATTTTTATTTTAAATATATTTTATTTCTATTCCCTATATTCTATAATATAATATCAAAAAAATTTCTATATACCATTTTTTAATATTTTATAATTAAATATATATATTAAATATCTTTTTATATTTTAAATTCTATTATATATTTTTATATCTTATATTTAATATATTATAAAACTTTTTATAATTAATTTAATATATTATATTAAATTTATTTTAAATTATTATAATTATTTATATATATCTATTTACTTTTAATATCTAATATAATATATCTTTAATATTATATAAATTTTTTATTTAATTTATTATTATACGGAATCTTTCCCTGTTCTCTCCCCTTTCGTGGTGCTTTCATCCGGCCCTCGAATCTCCCCCCATCCAAACCCCTTCGTTCCTAGGCGTTACCGGGGCCCCTTCAAGGCCTGCGCGGGGGGACGTCCCATTCTGCCTCTGACGGGGAAACTGGGTGGGGGTCCTCAAACGTCCCTCTTACCTGCAAACCCCCAGGACCTTTGGGATGACGCCTCCACTTATGCCCCCTTGACTATCCCCCCGTAAAACGCATTGCTGCTACCTTCCCCCGTCGCCTGAAAAAGATGCAGCCTTTTTCCGGAGGCAAATCTATACCAGAGGTTCAGGTCTCACGCCGACTCCCTATTTCTAGGGGGCTTCCAAAAAACCCCAAAAGCCGGCCGTGCCTCTGCGCCCCTCATCTCCCCCCGAGGATCTGGACGCACCCTTTTGCTGCCGGCGGGCAAGTTCTCACTCCCCTTCTTGGCACCTTCTCCCCTGCTCACCTCGCCACTCTCAGGACTTCATCCCCGCGTTCGCGAGCTTCCCCGGGTGACCATGTAAGCTTGGACTTGACTCCCTTTTCACCAGGTCCCGCTTGATATGTCCTGGCTTTCTCCGGGGAACTCCCCGCAGGGGTCCTCGTCTCCCTCTGCCCCCCGACGCCTTCCTCCCCTGTTCGTCGTGGTGGTTCTAATTCCTTTTCTTTCGAAGTAGTTTTTTTCTCTCAACGTTCGGGTTGCCCTGGGCTCTCCCCTCTCTCCCTCCTGGCTCCTTTTCGGGAAATTTTTCGATCTGAGCTTCTCCCTTCCATCTCCATTCGGCCCTCGATCTGGCTGGGATGTCGACGCGTCTTTGCTCTCTGGCCTCATGACCCTGCCTGTTTCCGGGTTTTCCCGATGCCTGATTCCCCTCTCCCTTTCCCTCCCTTTCAAGGGGGAATGGGAGGTTGACAAAAAGGCTCCCCTTTTTTTTGGGAAACCCTTTGTCCTCCTCTGCTGACCACTTCTCCTTCTCCCTATACGAAAACCCCTGCATGTGGGATGTACATACACTTTTTCTCTCCACCCTCTCCTGTGAAGAGAGGGGGTTGCCCCCTCGCTGTTCCTCGCGCCCTTTGCTCTGTGACCCCCAGTACCTGGATGGAGAGATCGTCTTCCCTTGTCGCTCTTTCTCCAAACTGGGCTACCCCGGCCATGTTCTCGATGCCGCGTTTCCGGGGGCGCGTACTTCTATCACGACTCTCCTCCTAAACTATCCTCATTTGCCCGTCCCCCACCGCCCCACCTGAGGAAAAATTCTCTCTCCCTCGCCCTCTTCACCCTCTCAAATGCAGGCTGTCTTTCGCCAGGTGACACTCTCCGTCGCAACCTGGTCCTCTAGCCCTTTCCTCCGCGAAGGGCATATGCTGTTCCTTGTGCCTCCTGTGAAAGCATACTTTGGGGAAACAACGCCGTCCTTTCCAACGTCGTCTCAACTAATACCTAATCCCGGGGACCAACAATAAAGCCCTCTTTTGCCATCAGTGGGACACTGGCCATCAGATGGGCTGGGGCCACGCGGGTTGTGTTTTTCCCTTTCCCCGATGTCCCTCCCCCAGCTGGTGGAATCCCTTTTTTAAAGCTGCTACCTTTTCAAATTGAACAGCGGCTTTTTTCCCCGCTGACCCTCCTTCTTCCCATATTCCCCCCGCCTTCTACCCTTGCCGGCCCCCCCGCGCTAGTCCGCCCACCTCCACCGATTCCCTTCCCCTGCTTCCGTTCGTCTGTCCTCACCCGCCCCGTGTTCCCGCGTTGCCTCTCCTCTCTCTCTTTTTTATCCCCCCCTCTCCTTTTCCCCTTCAGACTGAGTAAACCGGTGGATTTCGAAAATGTAGTCTCATTTTCAAAAAATCTAGTTTTTTATTGGGGTGGGTTTTTCTTCCATTGTTCACCGGAAAAGTGTTTGCTATTCATATATATAAATATATATTATATATATATTATTTATATTTATATATAAATGTATATATATTAAAATATATATATATAATTTTATATATATTAAAAATGTTATATAATTTTATATTATTATATATATAATATAAATGTATATATATAATATATATATATATTATATATATATAAAATGTATTATATATATTATATAATATAATAATATTTAATATATATTAAAATAATATATATTATTTTGTGTGTGTGTGTGTGTGTGTGTGTGTGTATGTTTTAAAGTGATTTTTTATGTTCTAAACATCATTACATTCCCTTCACGCCCCAAAAACGACAAACATTTTTTTATTTTCAAAATTTTTTTTCCTTTCGGGAGCAACCCTTTTCTTAACTTATTTAAAAAATTGTTTTTTTTTTATCCTGACTAAAAAACAAAAACCTTTCGCCAGAATGTTTGACTGAAAGTCTATGAAATATTTTTAAATGGGGTTTTTTTTTATCAAAGAAGAAAATCTATTAAAAAAAAAAACACTTTCATTACCCCGGTTTACTTATAAAAATGCATAATTCGGTAAAAAGTAGGCTTATAAAAATACTATTTATGGCCTCTTATGTTCACTACTCCTCTCATGGGGAGATGCAGTGGGTTCAAAACAAATCAGTGAACAGGGGTTTTGTGGTAATGGTAAAATTGTACTGATAAAACTTTTAAAAAAAACCCCTGGTAAATTGACACTGATAAAAACGTTGAGAACAATAAATCCCGACAAAAAGCGTGTAACAAAAACAAACAAAAAAAAAAGTAAATAAATCGATAAAAAGGAAAAGGAAAAAAAAAGGAAAAAAAAGAAAAAAGAAAAAAAGGAAAAAATTTTAAAGAATTTTTTTGGAAAAAGGGGGGGGAAATTAAATTGGGGGGGAAGTTTTTTAATTTTTTTAAG
>NC_051424.1:6806873-6808949 GCF_015228065.2 Penaeus monodon | reverse complement strand
AAAATCGGGGGAAAAAATTGAAACCAGTTTAGAGAAGACGCCAAGACACAGGGAAATTTTTCCCCCAAAGGTGAGGGTTTGGGTCTGGGGTCCCTCCCAAAGTCTAAAGATCAGTTTAAAAAAATAATCTAACTCTTGAATTCTAGCCAAGGGGCTAAATGCAAAGGGTGGTCCCCGAAAATCATGTCAGAAATTTTTTTTAAATTGTATATATTATTTTATATATATAATATATATATAATATATTATATTATATATATATATATATATTATTATAATAATATATGCATGCATATATGTAAATATATATATATTATGTGTAAAATTTTAAAATTTTATAATTTATATTTTATATATATTTATATATATATATATATATTTTTAATAAATTTTTTTTTTTTATTTTTTTTTTTTTTATTTATTTATTCTTTTTTTATCATTTATCTATCTATCTATCATCTATTATCATCTATCTATCTATCTACATCTATCTATCATCTATCTATCTTTTAAATATATATATTTTTATATATAATATTTTATATATATTTAATATATAATTAATTCACCACACACCACTACATACATACAGCATCTACATACTACAACCACACACCACAACACACACAACAAAACCACACCCCAACACACACAAAAACCACACACACCACACACACACACACACACACATACCCACCCTACACACACCCACACACACACACACACACACACACACACACCACACCACACATATAATATATAATATATATATTTATTATATAATATAAATATTATATATATATATTTATATAGATATGTAAAATTTTCAATTTATATATATATTATATATATTTTTATATATATATATATATTTTAAAGGTATTACTAAAAATTTTTTTTTATGTGTATATTTATATATTTATATTATTATATATTTTAATCATTTATTATATATATGTATAGGCCCGGGTGGCCGAGTGGTAAACATGGGACTAAAGACTGTCCCGCGGCAATCGGTTCGAGGGGTTTGAGTCACCGGGCCCGGGGCGTTTTTTTTCCCTTGGGCAAGGAAATTCACCTCATTGCCTACCCAGCCACTGGGTGGGCCCAAACGCCCAAATCAGTGCTGGTCCAAAACCCGGGTAAAAAAAGAAGAATGATACCCAAAAAAAAAAAAAGGTACCACCGGCACTCTCCCTGGGAAAGGGGAAATGGGGGCCCTACCACGTACTCACTCCAAGAGCATCACAAAAAATGAAAACTACAGTTAATTTTCATTCTGTGACCACCCGGCTCAACATGAACCTAAACCCTTAAAAAAGAAGATATTTTATATATATATAAATATTTTTATAATTATATATATATAAAAAATATACTTATATATATTATTTTTAATATATAATATATTTTAAAATAGTTTTTGTTTTTTGTGTGTTTGTTTGTGTTGGTGTGGTGTGCGTGTGTTTGTGTGTGTGTGGGGTGTGTTTGTTTGTTTGGGGCATGTTGTATGTGTTCATTATTTCCCCGCCACAAACATAATCCCGCCCCCAGAAACATTCGGAAAACATAAAAAAGGAAGCTTTTATGAAGAACAAAAAAACGCAAACGCTCAAGAGGTAAAAAAGATAAAATTCTCAACGAAAATGGTGAAAAAAACGCAATAAAATTTACCCAAAAGGGAAAGCGACGCGGGGGGGAAAAAAATGAAGTCCCCCCCTCTCTCTGTTTGACGTCAAAATGCAGTTCCGTAAATTTGGGACGAACCCAGGCGGCCGCGTGCGTCAAACCCCCCCTATTTAAATTTTGCTGATTTGGTTTCCCCCTTTTGGCACTGGGGGAATGACGTCATGCCAAAGGCTCCCCCTCCTCCTCCTTTCCCCCCCTCCTCCTTTCCCCCTCCTCCTCCTCCTCCTCTACCTCCTCCCTCCTCCTCCCCCTCTTCCTCCTCCTCCTCCTCCTGCTTCTCTCGCTTCCATCCCCCTTGTGGAAATTTCTCCCCTCAACTTTTTTCTGTGTCTGCCTGGTTTTAGTCTGTCTGTCTGTCTGTCCTGTTTTTTCTTTTTTTTCGTTCTC
>NC_051424.1:6796873-6799373 GCF_015228065.2 Penaeus monodon | reverse complement strand
CTCCGCTTTCTCTGTCTCCTTCTCTTCCTTCTCCCATCCTTTCCATCCTCTTCTTCTTGTCTAGATCTTCTTTATTCTTCTCCTCCTTCTCCTCCTCCCCTTTTCCTCCTCGCCTCCTCCTCGCTTTCCTCCTCATTCACCTCCTCTTTCTTCTCCTCCTTTCTCCTCTTCTTCCACTTCCTGCTCCCGCTCCTTCTACAACTCTTACTCCCCCCTTTTCTCTTCCTCCTCCACCTCCTCCTCTTCCTCCTCCTCTTCTTACTCCTCCTCCTCCTCTTCCCTCTCTTCCTCCTCTCCCTCCTCTTCGTCCTCCACCTCTCCCACCTCCTCCTCTTCCCCTCCTCCTCCTCTTCTTCTTCTTCCTCCTCTTTCACCTTCCTCCTCCTCCTCACCTTCCTCTTCCTCACCTTCCTCCTCCTCCTCCTCCTCCTCCTCTTCTTCTTCCTTCTCCTCCTCCTCTTCCTTTTCCTCCTCCTCCTCCTCCCTCCTCACCTTTCTTCTCCTCCTCCTCCCCCTCACTTTCCTTTTCCCCTGCCCCCTCCTCCCTCCCACCTTCCTCCTCCTCCTCCACCTCTTCTCTTCTTCCTTCTCCTCCTCCTCTTCATCTTCCTCCTCCTCCTCCTCACCTTTCTCCTCCTCCTCCTCCTCCTCACTTTCCTTCCTCTTCCTCCTCCTCCTCCTCACCTTCCTCCTCCTCCCTCCACCTTCCTCCTCCCCCTCCTCCTCCTCCTCACCTTTCCCCTTCCTCCTCCTCCTCCTCCTCCTCCTCCTCCTCCTCACCTTCCTCCTCCTCCTCCTCCTCCTCCTCCTCCTCCTCCTCACCCTTTCCCCCTCCTCCCCTCCTCCTCCCTCCTCCTCACCTTCCTCCTCCTCCTCCTCCTCCTCACCTTCCTCCTCCTCCTCCTCCTCCTCACCTTCCTCCTCCTCCTCCTCCTCCTCACCTCCTCCTCCTCCTCCTCCTCCTCACCTTCCTCCTCCTCCTCCTCCTCCTCACCTTCCTCCTCCTCCTCCTCCTCCACCAGCCCCTGAATAAACACCATCCATCTCCCTCGTACACAGTCGGCCTTTCCCCTCATTATCCCCTCTGAAGACACGTGGGTTAATTTCCCCCTTTTGCTGTATATGATTCCCCTACTAGTAAGACTCGCCGGCCCCTACTTTTCCCCTCTCCGAGACCCCTCCCTTTTGCCCTCGCGGGAAAAAGTCTCCCCTCGACCTCCGTGTCCTTCAAGAGCACGTGGGAAGACCTTTCACTCCCCTCGCCTTCGCTCGCGTGCTCCCCTCTCCGTCTCTGTCCCTGGCTGTCTGTCTGTGTCTCTCGCACTCTCTCTGTTTCTGTCGGTTTCTTTGTCTCTCTCTCTCACTCTCTTCTCTGTTTCTGTCAGCCTGGTTGTCTCTCTCACTCTCTTTATATATACATATGTATATATATATATATATATATATATATATATATATTATATATATTTATATATATATTTAAAATATATATATATATTATATATACATATACATATATATATATATATATATATATATATATATATATATATTATATATAATATGTATATTTAAAAATACTATATATATATAAATATATATTAATATATATATATTATATATAATATATATATTATAATATATATATATATGTATATTAATATATATAATATAATTTTTATATATTTATATTAATATATATAATTTAAGAGAGAGAGAGAGAGAGAGAGAGAAGAGAGGAGAGAGAGAGAGAGAGGAGAGAGAGAGAGGAGAGGGAAAAAAAGAGAGAGATAGATAGATAAAATATATATACATATATATGTGTGGTGGGGTGTGTTTGCGTGTGGTGTGTTGTGTTGTGTTTGTGGTGTGTGTGGGGTGTTGTGTTGTTATATATATAATATTATATATATAATATATATATAATTATATATATATATATATATATATATATATATTCAGGCGAATAATTACCGAAATGTATGCTCCATTTCGAAACGTTACGATATTGTTTCATTTCTTATAAATATAATTAATAATAGAAGATATATAATAGATAATAGATAAATACAAATTTTTATATATAATATATATTATAATAAAATATAAGATAATAGATAGATAATAATAGATATAAAATAGATATAGATTAAAAAGATATTTTGTGTAGTTGTGTGTGTGTGTGTGTGGGGTGGTGTGGTGTGTGTGTGTGTGTGTTGTGTGTGTGTGTGTGTGTCAGTCGTCCTTCTCTTTATGGAAGCTACTCAACTAGCCTTTAGAAATATTTTTTTTCAGATCTACTCTGCTCACTTTCAAGGGTTATTTCAATCATCTGTTCCTTTTTCACTTAATCTATTTGCCTATTTACCTATCTGCATATCTATCAGTATATTATTATCTCTCTATCTATTGATCGATCTATTGTCTATCTATTTTTTTAAGTATTTATCTCTATCTCTGCATATCTATATTTATTTATTTATCTATCTCTGTCTCGCCC
>NC_051424.1:6776538-6779038 GCF_015228065.2 Penaeus monodon | reverse complement strand
AAGAGGAAGAAGAAGAGGAGGAGGAGGAAGAGGAAGAGGAGGAAGAGGAGGAGGAGGATGAAGTCAAAGACAAGGAGGAGGAGGCGATTAGCGGCCTGACCTTAAAACTGTGCTCACAAGGACGATAATGAAAGCGTGTCCTGCTTTTATCTCAGTGACTGTGAAATATCATTAGAGAAGTAACGTGGCGGCGAAATGAACTGCAATACATTTGAATAGAGCGATACGAGATGACCCTCGCCCGTGCAAGCCTAAAGCTGAATTGATTGCCTTTGTGTTGATGTTCGATGGAATACATTTTGGGACGAAATGTGATTTGTTTTATTTAAGTCCGTAATGTATTATTTGCGTCTTATCTTTTTGTTCACCTAACTCCTCGCGGAACAGAAATCGATGCCGTAATGTTTACCGGGGAGGCAAGTTGATAAATTTAGATAATATTCAAATTGGAAGCGATTATAGCTTAATTCCGATCAGAACCGGGAAGTCACTCATATTGCTTCTCACATCGGGCAGCTCCATCAAAGCATGGTTAATTAATCGCATATAAAGACCATACAAAGTAACAACCATCTGGCCATCATAAAAAAAACAGTTTGTGACACAAAACGTATATAGAGAGGAGTAGAAGAGCCTTCCACCCTTTGCACTCACTTTGCAACAATCAATTAACATCATTGCATGCAGCGCGAGTCGTGTTCTGCCGAAATCCCGTGTCAGCCACCACGTCAGCCGCAGTGACAAGTTTCATCGCCTGTAAAAGAGGCTGTATTTCTGATCCCGTAGCAACAGCAGGACAAAAAAGGAGAGAGAGAGAGGAGGAAAGGAGAGAGAGATAGAGGAGGAGGGAAGGAGAGAGAGAGAGAGAGAGAGAGAGAGAGAGGAGAGAGAGAGAGAGAGACCGAGAGAGAGGAGAGAGAGACAAAGAGAGGACGAGCAAGAGAGGCAGAGAGAAGAAGAGAAGAACAAAGCGAATGAGAAGAGAAGAGAGAGGGACGGTGACAGGGACTTGGAAAGGGGACCCAGATGGAGAGGGGGGGGAGGGAGAGAAAAGGAGTGTTGGCGAAGGAGGAAAAGGAAGAAGGAAAGCGAGGAGAGAGGGAAGGGTGGAAGGAAGAAGGGGGTGAGGATTGGTTAGAGGAAATGGGAGAGGGAAGGAAAGAGAAAGAGAGAGAGAGAGAGAGAGAGAGAGAGAGAGAGAGAGAGAGAGAGAGAGAGAGAGAAGAGAGAGAGAGAGAGAGAGAGAGAGAGAGAGAGAGAAATAGAGAGATAGAGAGAGAGAGTAAATAAACAACCGATAGTGACTGAGCCAGAGAGGAATTGAGAGAGAAATGTGTTCATTTATGCATCACCTAATCTGTTCATTTCGAATGAACGTATCCCCATGAGTTCGTACGGGCAATTGCAAATTATTATTCTTGCTTTGGTTCAACGATATTGACAAAATGATGCAAGAGGAATGTCCATATATGATTTTAAAATAGCATATATGAGAACGAACATTTTTTTTTTCATGACGACTATGTTCACGCTACATCTATTGCTACCATTGCTACTACTACTACCACCACTACTACTTGTATTAGTAGTAATAGTACTACAAACTACTACTACTTGACTACTACTACTAATAGTACTATGAACTATTACTACTACTACTACTACTATTACTACTGATACTACTACTACTTGCACTACTACTACTACTAGCACTATGAACTACTTCTACTGCTGCTACTACTACTACTACTGCTACTACTACTACTTCTACTACTACTAACGACAACAAGAAGGATGATGAATGCCGTTATCACAACACTTTTTATCCGAACGAACAGCAAACACAGTAAAACAGGAACAAACAGGCGAACAAGAGAAGGACGAATAAAAAGGAATTATAAGACCGAGAAGTTGGAAGATTAAATAAGGAACAATGAAGAAAAATTGAGGCAGGAACTTGGGAGGAAAGGGATAGAGTAGAGGAGAAATGCGTTAGGAAAGCAGGATGGCAAATGTCGTGTGTTGCTGCTTGTATTTCTGACGCAGGTTCGAGATTTTTTTTGGGGGGATAAGTTTCTACTGTATATCTAAACACACACGGATACTCACACATACAAGGACGCATACATACATGTACGCACGCACACTCACACACACACACACACACAAGAAAACACACAAGCACATACACACACACACACTCTCTCTCTCTCTCTCTTTCTCTCTCTCTCTGTCTCTCTTCCTCTCTCTCTCTCTCTCTTCTTCCTCCCTCTCTCTCTTCTTCTTCTTCTTCTTCTTCATCTCCTCCCTCTCTCCCTCCCTCCCTCGCACCATTCCCCGCCTCTCTCTCTCTCGCCTCACTCCCCTCTCCCTCTATCTCGCTCACACACACACATGCACACACGAAAAACACATACACACACACATCTATAGATCCATCAGTATCTGTTGGCAGTGAGGTCCATGCTCACCGTACCCAGCTATTAACGTTTTCCTCCTA
>NC_051424.1:6766538-6771538 GCF_015228065.2 Penaeus monodon | reverse complement strand
GCAGGAGAAGGAGGAGGAGGAGGAGGAGGAGGAGGAAGAGGAGGAGAATAAGAAGAAGAAGATGAAGAGGAAGATGAAGATGAAGAAGATGAAGAAGAAGATGAAGAAGAACGAGAAGAAGAACGAGAAGAAGAAGAAGAAGAAGTAGAAGCAGAAGAAGAGAAGAAGAAGAAGAAAAGAAGAGGACAAGAAGAAGAAGAAGAAGAAGGAGGAGGAGGAGTAAGAGGAGGAGGAGGAGGAAGAAAAGGGGGAGGAGGAGTATGTGAAGGAGAAGGAAAAGAAGAAGGAGGAGCAAAATATTAAGAGGAGAAAAAAGATAAACATGAAGAGGAAGAGGAGGAAGAGAAAGAAGAGGCGAAGTAGGAATGAGAGGTGGAAGTGGAGGAGTAGTAGTAGCAGGAGGAGGGGGAAGAGGATGAGGAGGATGAGGAGAGAGAATAAGGAAAAAGAGAGGAGGTGAAGACGAAAGATGAAGAGGAAGAGAAAGAAGAGTAGTAGTGGTAAGAAGGGGAGGAGGTGGAAGAGAAGGAAGAGGAGGAAGAGAAGGAGTAAAGGGAGGAGCAGGAGGAAGAAGAGGAGGAGGATGAGAGGAAGGAGAAAGAGGAAGATTAAAAGGAGGAAGAAAAGGAGAGAAAGAAAAAAAAGCAACAACAACAGAAAGAGGAGGAAGAGAAGAACATGGAAGAGAAAGAAAGAGAAGGAGAAGAAAAAAGAAACAGTAGGAGGGGGAGGAAGAGGAGGAGAAGGAGACGGAAAAAAGGGGAAAGTGGAAAAGGAGGAGGAAGAGAAAGAGATGGAGGAGGAGGAAAGAAGAGGAAGAATAAGTGGGAAAAGAAAGTTGTACAAGTAAATAAGTGCAAAAGGAGGAGTAGGAGGAGCAGGAGTAGGAGGAAGAGTAGGAGTAGGGAGTAGGAAGAACAGCAGGAGCATTAGGATCTGGAAACTGGGTTTAGCATTTGCCTCACGAGCCGCGGAAAGGAGGAGGGAAGGAAGGAAAGAAGGAAGGAAGGAAGGGAAGGAAGGGAGGAAGGAAGGGAGGAGGGAGGAAGGAGGGGGAGGAGGAGGGAAAAGGGAGGAGGGAAGGGGGAGAAGGGGAAGGAAGGAGGAGGGAGGGAGGAGGGAAGGAAGGAAGGTAGGAAGGAAGGAAGGAAGGGAGGAGGGAAGGGGGGGAAGGAAGGAAGGGAAGGAAAGGAAGGAAGGAAGGAAGGAAGGAGGGAAGGAAGGAGGAAGGGAGGGAGGAAGGAAGGAAGGAGGGAAGGGAGGAAGGAAGGGAGGAGGGAAGGGAGGAAGGAAGGAAGGAAGGAAGGGAGGAAGGAAGGAAGGGAGGAGGGAAGGAAGGAAGGGAAGGGAGGAGGGAAGGAAGGAAGGAGGGAAGGGAGGAGGGAAGGAAGGAAAGGAATGATGGAAAGGGGAGGGAAGGAGGGAAGGGAAGGAGAAATGAAGGAAGAAGGAGAGAAGGGAGGTAAGATAGCAAGGAAGGGAGAAAGGAAGAAGGAGGGAATGAAGGAAGGAGGAGAGAAGGAAGGTAAGACAGGAGGGAAGGGAGGAAGGCAGAAGGAGGGAAGAAAAGAGGAGAGGAGGAGGGAAAGATAGGAGGGAAGGAAGGAGGAGGAGAAAAAGGAAAAAGTAGGAAGGAGCGGGAGGTCGACGCATTTCCTCGGGAGATGAAGCGGAAGAGAGACGGAATACCGCGCTGAAGGAGACGAAGCGTCAGAGCAATTGGAAGAGAGGAGGAGGGGCAACAGGGAGAGGGGAAGGAGAGGGAGAGGGGAAGGAGAAGGAGAGGGGAAGGAGAGGAAGAGGGAAAGGGAGGGAGAGGGGAAGGAGGGGAGAGGGGAAGGGGGGAGAGGGTGGACGGGGGGGTGGAGGAGGAGGAGGAGAAAGGGCAAGAGGGAGAGGGGAAGGAGAGGGAGAGGGGAAGGAGAGGGAGAGGGGAAAGAAGGGAGAGGGGAAGGAGAGGGAGAGGGGAAGGAGGGGAGGGGAAAGGGAGGGGGGAAGGGGAGGGGAAGGAGAGGGAAAAGGAGAAAGAGGGAGAAGGGAAGGAGAGGGAGAGGGAAGGAGAGGGAAGAGGGAAGGAGAGGAGAGGGGAAGGAGAGGAGAAAGGGGAAGGAGAGGGAGAGGAATGAGGGAGGAGGGAAGGAGAGGGAGAGGGAAGGAGAGGGAGAGGAAGGAGAGGGAGAGGGGAAGGGGGAGGGGGAAGGAGAGGAGAGGGGAAGGGAGGAAGGGGAAGGAGAGGGAGAGGGGAAGGAGAGGGAGAGGGGAAAGGGGAGGGAGAGGGGAAGGAGAGGGAGAGGGGAAGGAGAGGGAGAGGGGAAGGAGAGGGAGAGGGGAAAGGGAGGGAGAGGGGAAAGGGGAGGGAGAGGGGAAGGAGAGGGAGAGGGGAAGGAGAGGGAGAGGGGAAGGAGGAGAGGGAGAGGGGAAGGAGAGGGAGAGGGGAAGGAGAGGGAGAGGGGAAAGAGGGAGAGGGGAAGGAGGGGAGAGGAGAAAGAGGGAGAGGGGAAGGAGAGGGAGAGGGGAAGGAGAGGGAGAGGGGAAGGAGAGGGAGAGGGGAAGGAGGGAGAGGGGAAGGAGAGGGAGAGGAGAAAGAGGGAGAGGGGAAGGAGAGGGAGAGGGAAGGAGAGGGAGAGGAGAAAGAGGGAGGGAAGGAAGGGAGAGGGGAAGGAGAGGGAGGAGGGAGAAAGGAGAGGGAGGGAGGAGGAGAGGAGGGAAGGAGAGGGAAGAGGGGAAGGAGGGAAGAAGGGAGAGGGAGGAGGGAGAGGGGAAGGAGGGGAAGGAAGAGGAGAGGAGAGGGAGAGGGGAAGGAGAGGGAGAGGAGAAGAGGAGGGAGGAGGGAAGGAGAGGGAGAGGAGAGGAGAGGGAGAGGGGAAGGAGAGGGAAGAGGGGAAGAGGGGAAAAGGGGAAAGAGGGAGAGGGGAAGGAGAGGGGGGAGGGGAAAAGGGGGAGGGAGAGGAGGAGGGGAAGAGGGAGAGGGGAAGGAGAGGGAGAGGGGAAGGAGAGGGAGGAGAGGGTGGAGGGGGGGTAGAGGAGGAGGAGGAGGAGAGGGGTAAGAGGGAGAGGCGGAGAAAGAGGGGAAGGGAAGGTGGTGGAAATAAATGAGGACGGGAGGGGGAAAGGATGATAAGAGGAAGAAGAGGAGGAGGAGGAGGAGGAAGAGGAAGAGGAAGAAGAGGAGGAGGAGGAGGAGGAGGAGAGGAGGAGGAGGAGGAGGAGGAGGAGGAGGAGGAAGAAGAGGAGGAAGAGGAGAAGGAGAAGGAGGAAGAGCAGATGGCGGAGGAGGAGGAGAAAGAGGAAATGGAGAAAAAAAGAGGAGAAGGAGTCGTTTGAAGCGATTTGGAGGAGAAAGAAGAGGAGATGAGGGAGGGTGAAGTGAAAGGAGAAATAAGAGAAGGAAAAGTAGCAACGGGAAGAAAGAGGAAGTACAGGAAGACCAAAAGGAAAAGGAAGAGGAAAAACTGGAGAAAGAAGAAGACGAGGAGGAAGGGAGGACTGATATATGCAGATTTTTTTCCCATCTCCGTCGATGTTATCATTTTCATAAAATTGCAGAAGAAACTCGTTGATTGTGTTAGTTGTTTAAGAAAACATTTCATCGACATTAACCGAGGCGTCATAAAAATGATAGTGTGAATAGGAATAGACATGAAGATAAAGAGAAATATGAATAAAATAAATCTACTCAAAGTATAAACAAAATTAAACAAGAATCGAAAATCATACTAATCATTATTAACTAAAAAAAAAAAAAAAAAAAAAAAAAAAAAAAAAAAAAAAAAAATCCGACATTCTCCTTCCTTTTTATTTTTATCTTTTATTTTTTATTTATTTATTTTTTATTTGGAAGAATGATCCGCAAGGGGGCGACGTGCGGAGCCAGGGCGCTAGAGTGAACAAGAGGCTGTGAAATTAATGAGCGAAGTCGAGTACTTACCCGCACGTGGACTCACTGCTGCGTTATCTACTGTGACTTCCTCCTATCTACTGTGACTTCCTCTTATCTACTGTGACTTCCTCCTATCTACTGTGACTTCCTCCTATCTACTGTGACTTCCTCTTATCTACTGTGACTTCCTCTTATCTACTGTGACTTCCTCCTATCTACTGTGACTTCCTCCTATCTACTGTGACTTCCTCCTATCTACTGTGACTTCCTCCTATCTACTGTGACTTCCTCCTATCTACTGTGACTTCCTCCTATCTACTGTGACTTCCTCCTATCTACTGTGACTTCCTCTGATCTACTGTGACTTCCTCTTATCTACTGTGACTTCCACTTATCTACTGTGACTTCCTCTTATCTACAGTGACTTCCTCTTATCTACTGTGACTTCCTCTTATCTACTGTGACTTCCTCTGATCTACTGTGACTTCCTCTGATCTACTGTGACTTCCTCTTATCTACTGTGACTTTCTCTGATCTACTGTGACTTCCTCTTATCTACTGTGACTTCCTCTTATCTACTGTGACTTCCTCTTATCTACTGTGACTTCCTCTTATCTACTGTGACTTCCTCATACCTATTGTGACTTCCTCTTATCTACTGTGACTTCCTCCTATCCACGGTGGCCGAATGATTAGAACATCGGACTCAAGAATGGCACGACGGCAATCTGAGTTCGAGGGTTCGAGTCACCGGCCGGCGCGTTGTTCCCTTGGGCAAGGAACTTCACCTCGATTGCCTACCTAGCCACTGGGTGGCCAACCCAGCCCAAGACAGTGCTGGTCCCAAGCCCGGATAAAATAGAGAAAATGTTTACCTAAAAAAGGTAACACCGGCACTCTCCGTGGAAAGGAACTGGGGACCCTACCACGTACTCACTCCAAGAGCATCACATCATGAAAACTACAATAAGTATCATCCATATATACAGATATGTATATATACACATATATATACAGATATGTATATATACATATATATATATATATATACATATATATATATATATACATATGTATACATATATATATGTATATCTAAAAATATATATATATTATATAT
>NC_051424.1:6761538-6764038 GCF_015228065.2 Penaeus monodon | reverse complement strand
ATATATATATATTTATCATTTATATATTTATTATTTATATTTATATATTTATATTTATATATTTTATATATTAATATATATATTTTATAATATATATATATATATATATATATATATATATATATATATATATATATATATATATATATATATATAATTGTATAGTGTGTGTGTGTACGTATGTAAATACGTATATCAGTGCATCCTTTTCTTTATCAATTCATTAACATACAATCAGCTATGAGCGTTATGTTCACAATGCTTCCTGATCAATACATCAGTATTGAAGCTACTGAATTAGACATCAATGTTGAAGCTACTGCATTAAGCGCCAGCGTTTAAACTACTGATTAGACATCAAAGTTCAAGCTACTGGATTGGACATCATCGTTTAAACTATTGGATTAGACATCAAAGTTCAAGCTACTGGATTGGACATCATCGTTTAAACTATTGGATTAGACATCAAAGTACTTTTCCTGCAAATGAAAATGAAATTATCAGACTCCAAAGTATATAAAGTAGAGGGATTATTGATCATTGTTGCAACATTTGAATATGAAGGTGAAATAAGCATGAGACGATTAAATACGGTAGGCTTATTTGAAAATTAATGTATGAATCGACCGAGAGAAAAATTGAGAAAAACGAGAGAGAGAGAGAAATGCACAGGATTAAGAAAAAAAAAAAAAGAGAGAGAAAAAAAAAAGTAATCGAAATTTGATACGAAGAAGAAGAGGAAAAATAAAAGAACAAATAACAAAATGAAGAAGAACAAAGCAGAGAAGGAAATGTCGACGGAGGCTGAGGATCATTTTCAGAAACGGAAGAGAAATTGGATAAGGTTTGGAAAATGAGGAACAAACGAAGGAGAAAAGAAAGGCTGAAATTCATGAATACGTAACAATTCGAGGGGAATAAAGGCACATTTCTCAGACCTCGAAATAAGTGGCGAGATGATCGACCAATGCAAGGGGATAGGTAGGAGGAGGAGAAGGAAGAGAGAGAGAGAGAGAGAGAGAGAGAGAGAGAGAGAGAGAGAGAGAGAGAGAGAGAGAGAGAGAGAGAGAGAGAGAGAGAGAGAGAAAGGATAGATAGATAGATAGACACACACACACACACACACAGAACCCCCCCCCCCCCCCACAAACACACACACGCACAGAACCCCCCCCCCACACAAACACACACGCATAGAACCCCCCCTATCACAAACACACACACCACGCACAGAACCCCCTCCCCCTCCCACAAACACACACATATGCACACAAGATCACTCAAACTCACACACACAAACACATTAACATTGCACTCATATCTGCACGGCCAGATTTCGAATTAAAAGGACTAACAAACAGCAGATTGCATATGTTGCTGTTCAATGCTGTTGTGAATGCACCAGGAAGCATTTCGTAAGTGTTTAAGCTCGGTGGAATACCTCGGTGCTCGTGCAGCATAATCTGCTTTAGAAAGATGAAATCAAAACGTTATCTTGTTTTTTATCATGATGATTTTTTTTGTATGAAAAAAAAGGTATAACTTCTAGAATTTGTTTCGAAACGTTATTTTGTTTTTTTTTTATTATTTTTTGTGTGAAAAAAGGGTATAACTTCTAGAAATTGTTTTAAGCTTCTTTTTATTATTATTATTTTTTTAGGATACGTAATAAGACACAAGTATATGACTATATCGACGTTCGTATAACTTTTATAACCCTTTTCGTATTGCCTGTTAGATGGACTGACTTCTTGCTAAAACCAACCCAAGAACAACGATATACATCGGTATAAAACAATATTAATTGTCTTAAGGAAACTTATTTGGCGGCGCTCCATCCAGGGAAATATTTATAAAGGAATTACTATCGAATTCCTGATCTTGATAGTATACGTTTTTCAAATATATTTTTATGTAATTTTATTTGTATTTATATATGCGTGCTAAGAGTGTGCATTTTCTATATAATTACCTTTGTACTTTGTGCTTCACTATCTATCCATCTATCTATCTATCTACCTACCTATCTATCTATCTATTTCTCTATCTATCTATCTATCTATCTATTCTATCTATCTATCTATCTATCTATCTATCTATCTATCTATCTATAACTATCTCTCTATCTATCTACCTATCTATCTATCTATCTATATATATATGTGTGTGTGTGTGCGTATGTAATGGATGATGGATGCAGTCTGAAAAGTGTCACTTGTAAATGATAACGGATGTTACGAATGTAAATCTTACCTAAAAAGCATTTAGTCATTACTGCTAAAATTTTCAATTAACCAAACAGTGAGTCTACGAAAAGCTTAACGGCTTCGTCTGTTTTTCTTAACAAAGCAACTTACTCTTTTATCATTATTGGATAATAAACACACACACACACACACACACACACACACACACACACACACACACAACACACACACACACACAAACACACACACACACAACAACACATAATTATCACACAATACATTCATAACTCCAT
>NC_051424.1:6758398-6761438 GCF_015228065.2 Penaeus monodon | reverse complement strand
TTGTGTGTGTGTGGTGTTGTGTTTTGTGTGTGTGGTGTGTGGTGTGTGTTTTAAATTATATTATTATATTATAATATATAAAAATTTTTTAAATTTTATATATATATATAAATATATATATAGTATATATTAACTATTATTATATATATATAATAATATGTATATATAATTATAAATAAATATATATATACATGGGGTGTATTATTACTAAATCATAAATATAATAATAAAACATCATTTGTCTGTGGTGTGTGTTTATGTATGTGGTGTTTGTTTTTGTATGTGGGTGTTTTGTGTGGTTGGGTTTGTCGGTGTGTGTAAGTGAGGGTGGTGTGGTGGATGTGTGCAATAAAATATATATATATTATTAAAAAATTTATATAATTTTATAAATATATATATTAATATATAAAAAAAAAAAGAGAGAGAGAGGAGAGGGGAGAAGAGATGGAAGAGAGAAAGGGGGGGTAAAGAGAGAGAAGGGGAGAGAGAGAGAGAGAGAGACACACAATATTATATTATATAATATAATATATATTATATATTATATTATAATTATATATTAATAAAATGTGGGGTTTTTGTGTGTGGTGTGTGTGTGTGTGTGTGGGTGGTGGGGTGGTGGTGTTGTGTTGGTTTTGTGTGGGGTGGGGTGTGTGTTGGTGTGTGTGTGTGTTGTGTGTGTGTGGAGGGGGTTTTTGTTGAGGTGTGTGGTGTGGTGTGTTGTGGTGTATTGTCTTTGTTTGTGTTGTGTGTTGTGTGTGGTGTGTGTGTTGTGTGTTGTTTTAGCTGTTATATATATAAAATATATATATATATAATAATATATATATAATATATATATAATATATTTTTAAATATAAACATATACAATAAAATATATATTATGTATATATATTATAATAAAATATATATATATTATATATATATATATATATATATTATTTTATAAAAAATGTGTGTATATATATATGATATAAAATTTTAAAAATGTGTTAATTGATGTGTATTATAATATATATATAATTATATATATATATATTATATATATATATAATATATATAATATTGTGTGTGGTGTGTGTTGTGTGTGTGGTGTGTGTTGTGGGTGTGTGTGTGTGTGTGTGTGGGTGCTGTGTTGTGGTGTGAGGCAATATTAACATACAACTTGATAGAAGAGAGAAAAATCGCAGCATTTTGCGTATTTGTTTAAAAATTGAGAGCACCCGAAACAAACAGCTTATGTTTGTCTCTCCCAAATATAGTTTTTTGCACCAGCAATTGCTATGCATATGTACCGCGACAACACCCAGTTTTAAATTTTACTGTAGAACTTATTTCATAAAAAAACAATAAAAACATAATACAAAAAAAAACTTAATATAGAGGACGATAATGATACTCCCTGAGAGATAAGATGAAATAATAATAGCAAAAATAGTAACAATAATAAGCCAATGATAATAATAACACAAAAAAAACAATAATGAAATGAAAATGATAATGAAAATAAAAATTTTTTAAAAATAATTGTAATTGAAATAATAGTAATAAGAAACGTAATCAAATTTTAATAAAAATTTGATATAGTTTTGAAGGTATATGAAAAATAGGAAATTTAAGTTTTTTGAAATCGGGGAGATGTTACGTGCGATCTCGGGGTTTTTTTTGTTTCCCATGCCCACATAGATGTTGCTGGGCGGTTGACGCCTCGTGTTGAATCACTTGCGGGGGAATATTTGTGTTGGGGGCCCTTTCATTTAAAGTGGATTTATTGGGCACAAGTCTTCACTCATGAAGTAGTTTAAAAGGATTTGAAGGGTTTCAAATTATCAGAAGGTATGACCCCTTGATATGAAAATAACCCGGAAATGATTTTTTTTTCTGGGCCCCATGTTTGGGGAAGTGTTTACTTTTCATTGGTTTCAGCCATTTTTATGTCCAATGGGCTGTGGATAGGTTTTCCCCCTAACGAGATTACGGAGGCAATACTGGGAATCAGGATTGTGATGTGTGGCCACTGAAGTGATTTCAATGAAAATGTAAAATGTATGATTTATTTTGTGATTTGAGGAGATTTTTTAGTTACTTGCAGAATGTGTAGTGGCAACCCTTATATATTTAATATTGTGATATAAGCAGTTCATTTGTTAATTTGGATGATTTGTTCATTAATTTTTCATTGATGTATGTATATTTTTTTTTTTTGACGAAAAGATGGATATTATTTAGTTATAGAACTTTTATGTAATTTTTGAATGATTCAAATTCCCAAATATTACCTAATATCATTTCAGGTTGAAACTTTGTCCAAAAAAAAGCCCTGTTGCGGATGGTTTTTCCTTGACCCCCAGACAAAAATAATGATGATGAAATTGAGTGATAACAGCAAATTGGTAACAATGATTATAATAATAAGATCATGATTTTAAATAATAAAAATAAGATAATAATATAATATAATAATAATAATAATAAAAAAAACAAAAATAATAAAAATAATAAAAACAATAAAAGTAATAAAAATGATAAAAGTAATAAAAATAATAATAAAATGTTTATAATAATAAAAAGATAATAATAACAATAAGATAATGATAAAAATGATAATGATAAATTTAAAACAATAATAATGATAATAATAATAGTGATAATAAAATTTAAAATAATGAATGATAGCGTAATGGAAAATGATAACAAAAAGTATATCAAAATAACTTAAAATGATGTCAGTGATGATGATGAGATAATTTTTTAAAATTATTATTTTATTATTTTTATTTTTTTTTTTTTTTATTATTATTTTATTTACATTTTTTTTTTTATTATCATTATGATAATGCAAAAAATAACAATAACAATATTACAAAATAATAGTAAAAAACGATGTTAGAAAACAATAATAAAAATTTGAAATAAAAATAATAATAAGATATAATAAAATAATAAAAAAAATGTAATAATAAAAACAGTAATAATAAGAAGAATAGGAATAAGAAGAGGAAGAAGAAGAACGATGACGAAAAAGAAAAATAATAAT
>NC_051424.1:6745898-6753398 GCF_015228065.2 Penaeus monodon | reverse complement strand
TTAATTATAACAGTGCGCATCTCAGGCGCGTCTCGGCGCTTCAATCGTATCAGCGCAAGTGTATGAAATCTCTCGGTGCGGCGGCCGCAGGATTCCTTCGTTTACGGCCATGAGTCGAGCTTGAAATTCCGTTGATAATATATGTAAGGCTATATAAAGTATTGTGTCTGTAGTGCGTTACCAGCGTTAGAATTATGTGCAACAGAAGAGACACCATCAGTTAGTTGCAGGTTATATATTCACCAATACCTTAAACCAAAGAAGCATAAATTCCAGCATTACTGAGGACAAGATATCGAACTGCAAGAGAATGTCATGAAAGCGATTTGAGTTCAGTTATAAGTCATAAGGTTGGCACTTTGTAAAATTCATAATCCTAGAGTAAATTCTCTGTAGAGTGGGCAGGTAGGTAGATCAGAGGTTAAGGCAGGTGATCTAAATGAATGAGCGGCCGATTAGCACGGCAAGTATGAAGGAATAGGGATATAAAAAACACAACACAGTTTCTTTTCCTAATCAATTCAGTTTCTTTTCCATTCTGTTACTTCAGCGTCTTGCTTTTTATTACTCTTTCGCCTGCCACAGTGAGAGTACACCCTGGTGCTTACAGATAATTACATAGAACGTCAGAGAGATAATTATTCGAGATCGTGAGAGATGAACTGACTTGGAAAAAGAGAAGGGAAGTGTTTAAGCTAAAAATCAAAGTTAGATATAGGGAAATGCATATCGTTAGTTAGAGAATGTTTTCTAAGAATGTTTTGAGTGAGGGAGTGTTCTCTTTCTCTATCTGTCTATCTGTCTATCTTATTTTCACTTATTCTTACCTTTAATTTTACTCTCTATCTATCTATCTATCTATCTATCTATCTATCTATCTATCTATCTATCTATCTGTCTATCTCTCTCTCTCTCTCTCTCCTCTCTCTCTCTCTCTTTTCTCTCTCTCTCTCTCTCTCTCTCTCCTTTTCTCTCTCTCTCTGCCTTTCTCTTTTGCCTTTCTCTGTTGTCTATTTTTTTCCACAAAGAAAAAGAATGTCAACCTCATTACCTGCAATGCAGCGCCCTGACAGGTTCTTGGCGAATTTCCTTCCCTTTCAGAGCTTTACTTTATACTATGAGCCAAAAAAAAAAAAACTTCCACGAAGCATGTTTTAGATTCTTGTTTCCCTTTTACAAGAAGTATGTCATATCATTGGCAGAAGCATGATATAAACTACCTGGTTATACAAGATTGTTTTCACCTATACCCTGAAAAACTAATTGTCAGAGAAGGGAACAGTAAAAGATATATAATTAGTAATTACAGCTGGCCATGAGAACGAACGCATCTTTGGTAATGTTATGATGCAGATCGTTTTGTATTTTCCATTCATCGTTCCCCCTTTGTGAGAATAGTCTTGACACAAATGCGTCTTGCTCCTGTTAAATGGGCGATTTCCTTTGACGTTTTGAGGAAGGCCACAAATGGCCAGGGCAGGAAGTGAGAAAAAAAGATCGCCCAAATAAATGCGATTATAACTTCAGATTAAGTCTTAAATTTCAAGGACTATAACACTGCATAATAGTCTGTTATTATACTGCGAGAATTATGTAGATGATCCCTATTTTTTACTCCGGACTATTTCTAAAATATTCGTGACAAATTGAGGGTTGTGTGTTTCAATGTGGAATCTCTGCTTGTGTTATATGCAGAAATCAGGTTTTGCTGCCAACAACCGCAGTAGTGGTAAGGCCGTTATTGCACAAGTTGAATTGTTAACCCGAGCATAAAAGCACTATAACGATGTGGAATTTCCTTTTCGCTCATAGAAGACAAGAGCGAGAAAGTGTGAAGCTGTAACACCCAGTATAAGTCTTGGTTACCCGGTTTTACACTCGCCAGTACAAACTGCCTGAGTAGACGACCAGTAAATTCTGCGTAAACCAAATCAAACAACATTAGAACAAAGTGCGGTATTGTTATATCTTGTATGTCTTATACCATAACGCCACTTTTCTGAGGACGTGTCTCCCGCCAAAACAATTAGCTATTTTTTTATAAAAAGGATTAAGCTGAATAAGTGGCGAGGAGGCCGCTTTAGTGCGAATTTCTGTAAAAAGAGCTTTCGGGGGTTGATATAATTTTTGTTTCCTCAGGCTTATGAATTAGAGAGCATTCGAAAATACCTGCAGTGTGAATAGGCAAAAAACGTATGCTACCTCAACATTTAAAAACTAATTATTTCCAGTCCTTCAGAAAAAAGAATGTGCTAAACGTTTTTTGTGTGTGTGGTGGTTGTGTGTTGTGAGAGAGAGAGAGAGAGAGAGAGAAGGAAGAGAGGGGAGAGAGGAGAGGAGGGAGAAGAGGAGAGAGAGAGAAGGGTGAGTGCGCGCGCACGTGGGGCGGTGGTGTTTATGAAGATCAAGTAGCATAAAGGTTTTTATTTTATCTATCTGAAGGGGGGTGCTACTTAATGCACGGGGGTTTCTTCATTTAATTAGGTTCAGTCTTAAAAAAATGTATTACTAGGTACTAATAATGAAATATCCTACTTTTGTGAGTGTATGTGTGTATATGGGATAGATAGTAGATAGAGAGATAAAATGAATGGGACAGATATATTAATGAATATGGTGGGCAGACAAACAGATAAACATCTAGATAATCAAACATAAAAATATCTTGTTCTGCAGTTAGAACGTATTAGATCTTGCTGTTATAATTCTTAACTATAGTCAGAAAAAAAAAAAAAACATTAACAACAGAAAAAGACATTCGGGATTTGGATATAGTGACAGAAATTCAAGAAGAGAAAAAATATCGTCAAAAGCTAAATTTGAGAGAATACATTGGTTGAAATTTTCCATGAACGATAAATAAATTTTTGGTTTGCTCTGAAGAATACGTGACGGAAATAACCCTGTATAACAAACACCAAGAAGTAGGTTTAAAAATGAAACTATGTCGCAAATCGTATTTCTAAACCCGAACAATAATAAATGAATGAATCAGCAATATAGCATCTGCAAAATGGATATCCCGCAAGTATGAAAAATATATTTCATTTTATCCAGTCGCTCAAAACCGTCCAATGAGCAACGAAAAATTCCTAAAAAGCGCGAAGTTTGTAAAAATCCCGAATTCTTTTTGGTGAATGAAGCCTCAAAAACCTTCGAATTCGCAAAGCGATTTTCAAAAAACAATATTCGGGATTTTTTTGAAAACCAGAGATCGAAGAATGAGAAAAACAATGGGTTTCAAAAAAGACCCTGGGGGGACTGGCCGTTTCCGAAAGGAGAGGAGTAGGAAAAAAAAGAAGGGAAAAGGGAGAGAGAAGTAGAGGGGGAGAGAAGTAGAGGGAGAGCAAAATAAAAAAAAAAAAAAAAAATGGACAGACGGAACGGAGAAAATTAGGAAATAAGGGGGAAATTTAGGGCGAAGGGCAGCAAAAAAAAAAAGTAAAAAAAAATTTTAAAAAAAAAAAGGATGTGAAGAGAAGGAAAAAGGAAAAAATAGTGAGATAGGGGAGAGAGTAACAGAGAAGAGCAGAAAAAAAAAAAAAAATTTTAGGAAAGGGGGAAGGAAAGGGGGAAGGGGGGGGGGAAAGGGGGGGGGGGGGGAAAAAAACGGGGGGCTAAAAAGGGAAGAAAAAATGAGAAGAAAGAGGTCGAGAATAATAAAAAATAAATAATAGTAATAATAGTATATACTAATAAAAGTAGTAATGTTTAAAATACTTTAATGTAACAAAAGTGTAATAGTCACAAAGAGGGCATAGTAAAAACAGTAGTAGTAAAAAACAGTAGTAACAGTAATAACATAGTAAAAGTAATAACAGTAGTAACAGTAATAACAAATAGTAACATAAAATGTAGAACACAAAATGTAGAACACTGATAATAGTAGTAACACTAATAATAGTAGTAACACTGATAATAGTAGTAAGAACCTAATAATAGTAGTAATCCCGGGGAGGATAATTCAACAGCAAGTGGGATGTTTTACAATTTGAATCCTAAAAGGGAAAAGACGTCCTGAAAGGGCGTTCGGAAATATAGACAATTAAACACGATAATAGATAACAGATTTTAAATCCAGATAGCCCCTTTTTTTTTTTTAGGGAAATCTGAGAGATAAAGGGAAAGAAAATTAATTTCTTTATATTTCAGGGTTTGGAAAATAAGGAATAAAAAATTTATCACGATTTTTACCGTAGTAAAAAAATATATATAAAATGAAAAATTTGTAATATAGTTGTGTGCGTTTTCGCGTGTCAGCGTTTAAGAATAAGGTAGGTGTAGGGAATGATGAAGACAGAATTTATAAGACTTATACGTAAAATGTAAAACGACCGGAATACTTACTAGCTTTCCCGTTTTTTACACATTCTAAATGAAAATTTTTTTTCATTTTTCCCTATCCCTTCTTTATTTCAATCGTTGGGGTCCAAAGAGGGTTTTTAAAGGAAACCCCCCATCCTTTGCTGAAGTTTTTAATATGTTATATGTGCCCCTATATATATATATTTGTGGTGGTGTTGGTGTGTGTGTTGTGTGTGGTGGTGTGTGGGTGTGTGTGTCGTGTGTGTGGTTGTGTGTGGGGTTGGGTTTGTGGTGTGTAGGTGTATGTTGTGCGTGTGTGTGTGTGGGTGTTAATCTATATCAAATTTTATCTTTTCCCTCTTTTCCCCCCCTCCCCCTCTCTCTCTCTCTTCCTCTCTCTCCCCTTTTCTCTCCCCTCTCTCTATATTTTATTATATATAAAAAATAAATTATTATAATATATAAATATATATAATATTAATTTTAAAATATTATATTGATATTAAGATGATTTATGTTTTGGGGGGTTTGTGTGTGTTGGGGGTTGGGTAATAGTTTCAAAAAGAAAAAGATAGAATGGGATATATTAAGGAATAAAAAGTAAGAAAAGGGAAGGGGGGGGGGAGAGAAAGGAAGAGAGAAAAAGGGGAGAGAGAGAGAGGAGAGAGAGAGAAAAAAGGAAAGGGGAAAAGGAGAGGAAGAGAAGAGAGAAAGAGGAGAGAGGGGAGAGAGAGAAAGGAAGAGAGAGAGAAGAGGAGGAGAGAAAGAGGGGAAAAAGGGAAAAGAGAGAGAAGAGAGAGAGGAAGGAGAGGGAGAGAGGGAAAAATAAAAAAAAAAAGAGAGAAAGGGGGAGGAGAGAGAAAAAAAAGGGGAAGGGGGAAAAAAGAGGGGGAAAAAAAAAAAAAAAAGGAGAGAGGAGGAAAAGGGGGAGAGGAGAGAGAAGAGAGAGGAGAGGGAGGGAGAGAGGGGGAGAGAGAGAGAGAGAGAGAAAAGAGAGAGAGAGAGAGAAAGAAAAAAAAAAAGGGGGAGAGGAGGGAGAGAAGAGAGGAGAGAAAAAAGGGGGAGGAAAGAGAGAGGGGGGAGAGGAGAGAGAAGAGAGAGAGGAGAGAGAGAGAGAGACAGACAGCAAAAAGACAGACAACAGAGACAGAGACACGAAGAGAGGGGAGTGGGGGAGGGAGAAAAAAGAAAAGGGATACATGAGAGTAAGATAGATGGATAGAGAGAGAGAGAGGGGGGAGAGAGAGAGAGAGAGAAGAGAGAGGGGAGAGGAGAGAGAGAGAGAGAGAGAGAGAGAGAGAGAGAGAGAGAGGAGATAGAGATAATGAGAGAGAGAGGGAGGGAGAGAGAGAAAGATAGAGAGAGAGAGATGGGAAAGAGAGAGAGAAAGAGAAAAAAAACGAATAAAGAAAGAGTGAAAGAAAGAAAGCAAGAGACAGGAAGAGCATAGAACTAGGTAATAGAGAGAGCCAATGCTAAGGGAGTCACAGTGTAATTCCCGGGGCTAGGACCGAGATGGCCCCAGGGGTCTTTCTACTTTCGACGTAATAGGAATAGAAACAATAGCGAATTTTTCCTACAACAGATGTCACGGTGAAAACGTTTTTATTTACTTTGCTTTCTTTTTCTTCTCCTTTTCTTTGAGTTCTTGTTATAAATGTTATTGTTAGTTTTCACTTTGTTAGGCTGCTCATCCGTATTTTTTTTTTATTCACTTATACATTTTGTATATTAATATGTGTCATTATTTACATTAACTTATGTGTTATTCTTTGTAATACTTTCACGTATCATTTTTTCTACTGTTTTTTTATGTAATTTTCTTGCAACTCTGTTGTTCCTTCTACAATCTCTATTGTGCTGAGTCACTGTATTCATTTTTATAGTTTATCCCCCTTTTTTTTAACCCCCCTTTTTTTCTTTTACAAATTTAAAGAATATGGGAGAAAAAAAAGGAAAAAAAAAAACAAAAATAAAATAAAAAAAACCAAACAAAAAAAATAAAAAAAAGAAATAAAAAAACAAAAAAAAAAAAAAAAATAAATACAAAAACAGAAATACAGAATCCGTCCCACAGAATAAAACAGAAACACAAAGCAGAAACAGGATCATCTCTCAGAATAACACTCTGTTTTATGAACTCGTATTGACAGCTTTGAACGAAGGCATAAAATCGCCAACCTGAAACTGCAGATTTTCCATCATTTCTAAAAAATATGAAGAAAAGGAAAAAAAACAAGAGTGAAGCGAGATGAAAACTTAGGCATTAACACTTGTCAGGAAAGAAAAGCGTTTTAGAGATGATTCATAATTTTAGAGGAGAGAGAGAGAGGGAAGACGGGGGAAGGAGAGGAGAGAGTGGGGGGGGTGGTGAGAAGCGAGAGTGGGAGGAAGAGGGGAAAGAGAGAGTGGGAAGGGGAAAGAAAGAGAAAAGTGGGGAAAGACAATGGAGTAGGAAAAGAAAAAGAGAAAAATTGAGTGGAAAGAACGAAAGGGAGAGGAAGAGAAACGAAAGACAAAAAGGGGGGAGGAGAGAGAGAGGAAGGAAGTAGGAAAGAGACGAGAGGTGGAGGCGGAGGAGAGAGAGAGGAGGATAGAGAGGAGAGAGAGAGAGAAAAAAGAGGAGAGAGTTTAAAGAAAGAAGAGAAGAGGAGAAGAGAAGAGAAAAACAAGGGGAAGAGAGTACGGAAAGGGGTGGTGGGGAAAAAAATTTTTAACAAGAGAATAAAAGAAATGTCAAACAAAAAATTTTTTGAAGGAAAATAAGAAATAGAAGGTAGTGTTTGGAGGGAGAGGGGGGAGGAAAATGAAAAAAAGAGAGAGAAAAAGGGGAGATCAAGAGATAATAGAAGAAAGAAACGAGAGAGAGAAAAAACATTGGAAAGAAAAAGAGATGAGAGAAAGAATAGAAAGAAGAACAAGAAAGAAATAATAAAGGAAAAAAAAAGAAAGAGTCAAAGATACTAGTGATCTCAGCACTTTAAGTTCAGAGAGAAAGTGGGCAACCTTAAATGTGATATGTGATTTTTTTTTTATCTGTTTCTTTTTTTTTTTTTTTTTTTTTTTTTTTTTATTTTTTTTTTTTTCTTTTTTTTCTTTATTTTTTTTTAATTAACTTTTTCTTTCCATTCTCCCCCGGGGTTAATTTTTTAAAACCTTTTTAAAAAGAAGAAGTCCCCCCAAAACAATGACGTA
>NC_051424.1:6723235-6730735 GCF_015228065.2 Penaeus monodon | reverse complement strand
TAAGATGTATACGGAATAAACATCCAAACGACAAAGAGTGAGAAAATAATTCCAGAAGAAGAATCACTGAGATATATGTATGAGCAGATCAAGATAAATTCGAAAATATAACTTCCATGACTGAAAAGTCGGAAAAGAGATGTAGAAAAAGAGGAAGCCGGATGTGTGTATTCGGATCCTCTTATAACCTGTGTCGATATCTATGCATCTCATACCGGATCCTACAAAAATATCTGTTGTTGATTTTCTAGACGCGGGTGTGAGATTCTGTGTGTGTGTGTGTGTGTGTGTGTGTGTGTGTGTGTGTGTGAGGTGAGAGAGAGAGAGAGAGAGAGAGAGAGAGAGAGGAGAGAGAGAGAAGAGAGAAAAAAAGAGAGGGGAAAGAGAGAGATTAAGAGGAGAGAGAGAGAGGAGAATAGAGAGAGAGAGAGAGAGAGAGAGAGAGAGAGAGAGAGAGAGAGAGAGAGAGAGAGAGAGAGAGAGAGAGAGAGATTAAAGAAAGAGAGAGATTAAAGAAAGAAAGAAATAAAGAAAATAAAAAGACAAGAGAGAGGAGAGAAAAAAAGGCAAGCACAGAAATGGAAATTGGACAGCGAGCTGAGGAAACCGAAAAAACAACTTCCTCCTGGTCTAACAGAATTTCCTCGTCCCGCCCTTTCTTCATAGACATTTTTCTCTCCTCCCCCCTTGTATTCATAGAATTTTTTTTGTCTTTTGGTTCATCAACGTCTCTCTCGTCCCTTCCCTCGTGTTCTTCAATCAGAACATCTTTCTCTCTTGTCCTTTCCCTCGTGTTCTTCAATCAGAACATCTTTCTCTCCTTCTCTTCCCTCGTGTTCTTCCATCGACTTCTTCTCCTTCCTTCCCTTCCTCGTGTTCTTCATCCGAACTCTTTCTCTCCTTCCCTTCCCTCGTTCTTCATCAGAACATCTTCTCTCCTTCCCTTCCCTCGTGTTCTTCAATCAGAACATCTTTCTCTCCTTCCTTTCCCTCGTGTTCTTCATCAGAACATCTTCTCTTTCCCTTTCCTCTTCTTCTCCATCCCTCCTCCCCTCGTGTTCTTCATCAGAACATCTTTCTCTCCTTCCCTTCCCTCGTGTTCTTCATCAGAACATCTTTCTCTCCTTCCCTTCCCTCGTGTTCTTCATCAGAACATCTCTCTCTCCTTCCCTTCCCTCGTGTTCTTCATCAGAACATCTTTCTCTCCTTCTCTTCCCTCGTGTTCTTCATCAGAACATCTTTCTCTCTTGTCCCTTCCCTCGTGTTCTTCATCAGAACATCTTTCTCTCTTGTATCCTTCCCTCGTGTTCTTCATCAGAACATCTTTCTCTCTCTTGTCCCTTCCCTCGTGTTCTTCAATCAGAACATCTCTCTCTCTTGTCCTTTCCCTCGTGTTCTTCATCAGAACATTCCTCTCTCCTTCCCTTCCCTCGTGTTCTTCATCAGAACATCCCTCTCTCCCTTTCTTCCCTCGTGTTCTGATTTTGTTTCCCTGATATTTACTTTTTTTATTTTTTATTTTCCTTCTTCTCTTTTCTCTGTTATAAGTACATATTGCCCAAAGAAAAAAAAAAAAAAAGATAATATTGTTACTTTGTGTGAATGTTTGTATTTTTTCCGTTTTATCTTATTTCATCATTATTACAATTTCTTAACCATATTTTTCTTCTGTTCTTAAAGTATTTCAAACGATTTATCTGGCACTCGATCTCTTTCATTCCTTCAAGTCTTTTCTTATTGCCTGTGCTGGTGATCTTATGAATTTCAAATCTTCTGTATCATTAGCATTTTAACCCTTTCGTCTTTTTTATGAGATGGTAGACCTGACTCTGCCTTTCTCTCGCTCTTTATCTCTCCCCTCCTCCCCTCTCTCTTTCTCTTCCCACTCCTCCTCCTCACCTTCCTCCTCCCTCTATCTTTCTCTTTCTCTCTCTTCCTTCCCTCTACCCCGTCTCTCTCTCCCTCACATAGAAACAACATTAAAAGAGACACAGAAATCGGCTCCAGTCACCGAGGCGTTTTTATTGCCTCTTCATTACAAAACCTAAAACCACCCTTTTACCCTCGCACCAATAAAACATTCACGCAGCAATATACCTTACCATAAACCATGAACAGTCATTTATACCGGTTTATTATTCCTGTATGTTCAGGCCTTTTGACCATATTGGTTATTTGCTGGTGAACAAACGCAATTTAATCTACGAAGCTATGTAACTACAAAGAGTATAACTGCAGCTAATACGACTTCACTTTTAGAGCTAGGCATGTTTTGATCTTGGCATGGCTGTAGTGTTCATGTCAGTTATTCATTTTTCATCACAGGATCAAAAGCATTAAGACATAATTGTAGAGTATGATTGTGTGTTACCTGTTCATGTCAGTTATTCATTTTTCATTACAAGATCAAAAGCACTGAATCACCACTAACTTTCTAATTAAGTCTCGAAGGAACAGGTGTCATGTAATTAGTACTTTCGTTGTTCAATGACTGTAACAAATACTCTATTAAGTTGAAAGGGAAATAGATGAAGATAAGCATTTCGAAAGAGAGAGAGAGAGAGAGAGAGAGAGAGAGAGAGAGAGAGAGAGAGAGAGAGAGAGAGAAAAAGAGAGAGAAAAAGAGAGAGAGAGAGAGAGAGAGAGAGAGAGAGAGAGAGAGAGAAATAGATAGATAGATAGATAGATAGATAGATTGGTAGATAGATAAATAGATAGAGATATGGGTTGTGACAATAAAGTGAGTTGTGAGTGCCATATTGTGATGCCGTTATATACGGGTTATGGTGACACTATTATCATACGTATATTGTGATAATTATATGATTATATTAAAATATACGTACGATAATACTATCATCATAACCTGCATATAACGGCATCACAATATGGCACTCACAACTCAGTTCATTATCACAACCCATAAGAGAGAGAGAAAGATAGATAGATAGATAGATAGAGAAAGAGAAAGAGAGAGAAACATAAACTGAAAAAAAAAATCATGTTAGGTAGAAAGAACAGTGTTATATTCCGTTAATAATCCTATTGTAAACGCTTTAATCCAAAGCTGCAGTTGTTTGCTTATTGCGAAGTGCGAAGAAAATTATTTTACACTGACTGCGAATTCCTCTGCCTTTGTGTCTGTGATTTCAAAACAAACAAAATTATTACTATTTTTATTTTTTTATTCAGCAACAGAAATACACTAGATGTATTGGTACTAATGCTGACAAAGAGATATATCTGGAAATACTTTTATTGACTTTCACATTATATCAGAGGATTTTAGATGAAATCCTAGTCAAAACATTCGCACTAAACATGTGCAACAAACGACCCTCATGCAATTGCAAATCTTCCAGTATAAAGCAGTAGATCTATCTTGCGCACCTTTCTCCCGCTCGAATGGATGCACGTTTTGAAATGCTGCAGTCAGTGTTGAAGGAATGGACAAAAATACCTGGAAAAATATATCTTAAACTAGATTTTTATTATCTTGATTTCACCTGTATCATAGCGCAATGCTTTGGGCAACTCGGAACTGAGTACAAATGCTTCGGATATTGAAGTTTATATATATATATATATATATATATTTTTTTTTTTTAATTTCAGATTTTGAAATGAGGATCCGAGGGAAAACATACTTTATGACAGAGAGAGAGAGAGAGAGAGAGAGAGAGAGAGAGAGAGAGAGAGAGAGAGAGAGAGAGAGAGAGAGAGAGAGAGAGAGAGAGAGAGAGAGGGGAGAGAGAGAGAGAGAGAGGAGAAGAGAGAGAGAGAAAGAGATGAGAGAGAGAGAGAGAAGATAGATAGAGATGAGAAGAGATGAGAGAGAGAGAGACGAGAGGAAGAAGAGAGGAGAGAGAGGAGAGAGAGAGAGAGGAGAGGAGAAGGAGAGAAGAGCAGAGAGAGAGAAGATGAGAGAGAGAGAGAGAGAGCGAGAGAGGAGAGAGAGCAGAGAGAGGAGAGAGGAGAGAGAGGGAGAGAGAGAGAAGAGAGAGGAGAGAGAGAGAGAGAGATAGAGAGGGGGAGGAGAGAGAGAGAGAGAGAGAGAGAGAGAGAGGAGAGAAGAGGAGAGAGGAGAGATATAGAGAGAGGAGGAGAAGAGAGAGAAAAAGGAGAGGGGAGAGAGAGAGAGAAAAGGGAGAGAGGAGAGAGAGAGAGAGAGAGCAGGAGAGGGAGAGAGAGAGAGGACGAGAGAGAGAGAGAGAGAAGGAGAGAGAGAGAGAGAGAGGAGAGAGAGACAGAGAGGAGAAGCGGAGAGAGAGAGAGAGAGAGAGAGAAGAGAGGAGAGAGAGAGAGAGAGAGAGAGAGAAGAGAGAGAGAGAGAGAGAGAGAGAGAGAGAGAGAGAGAGAGAGAGAGAGAGAGAGAGAGAGAGACGGAAACCGAGAAAGATTGATTGATTGATTGATTATTTAAAATTATCTGCCGCGTCAACAGCTAAAGACATTAAGGCGAATAACTTGTGGGATAAAATTTTTAAAATGTTAAAAAATGTATCCCTATTTACTTAAAAGTAAAAACAAATAACAGTAAATATAATATTAAAAATCAAAGCATAAACGTTATGCATAATTAAATTTTCTTTAAAATATTAGTCTTCCTTAGGAAGCTAATAAGACCTATATTACAATCCTCCCCCAGTACATTTATCAGTGCATATGGGGGAGACAAGTATATACGCCTTTGGTCTGAGAATGTTGCACATCTTTCCACTACATGTGCGGCCGTTAATGGCTCTTGGCATCCTTCACAACATGCTTCACTTTAGCGATCATCGGTCCATGAGTCTTGTTTGCTCGATTCTCAGCCTTGTTAACACAACATCTATTTGTCAGTTGGGATGGACACTGGTCACCCAACTGCCAAGGTCATCTCTAATCCCTCGCAGTTTGTTTCTAGAGGTATGCCTCCATTGCTCCCTCGAAGACAACTTCTGATACTGGGGTTTGGACCATGACAATTGCATTGATAACATTAACAAACAGGGTCACACTTAAGACGCTCCCTTGTGGGACTCTTTCCAGCTGATCATCCAGGTTAGAGAAGCTGTTTCTCACCCGCACTCTAAACTTCCTATCAGCAAGAAAGCTTCGTATGACGGTAGGAGGTGCTCCTTATTGAAGATTATAAAAAAAAAAAAAAAAATAGTATGAATGACAATGAATAACAGCTTCGTGCGTATGCCATGCTTTCAAGTAGTACCGTAAGCTTTTTCGAGGTCGAAGAAGACTGCTAATATATGACGTCAATGTGCAAAGGACATTTATAGTGCAGCCTCTAGACCTCTAAACCTACACTGATATGCGGTTAGCACATTTTCCTTTTCTAGTAGCCAACCTAAAGTTTACCATTCTCTCCATCAGCTTGCAGATGCAGCTGGTGAGAAAAAATGATCTGTAATTCCCTGGTATGGAAACATCCTTGTCAGGTTTGAGGATAGGAATGATTACAGCTTCTTTCCATGTGGATGGCACTGTGCGTTCCCTAAAGTTATCCTATTGAATAGATCCAACAGGAACTTTCTGGAGCTCTAAGATAAGTGAGTATAATTTGGCATGGAATATAGTCATTTCCTGCAAAACTGCAAAGCAGCGTCCATAAAAATGCAGGAAACAGTTTAATTAACCATAGGCGTAGTAAGGAAATATACGCAGTCACCACCCAGTGCTGATGGCAGTTGCAGGACCTATGCGTTGCCGACTGGGTAGTGCCTGCTTGACCCTAACCATATTTCACCAGCCGATTGACTAACCAGAATTGAGGACCAAGGAGGCGTGTTGCAGGCGAAGTGTGCAGCATTCCTCAGTGCGGAACCCCTCGCACGGAAAGCACAGGTGGGAGAGTTCTCCGTGGCCCAGGGTGGAATGAACCAGGGGTGCAGCATCCCCTCTCATAGGCCTTGGAGCACCTGGGAGCCATTTTGTCTCATCCCTAGTATTGTCCGGCTCACCAGGTCATTGGGATCTCAACTCCCCCCCCCCCACCGCGGGAGGGCGGTTCCCGTTAGGGGGGAGAGAGAAATGGAGAGAGAATCGTATACATTCCTTGAAGACATTCCTGGAAGAAGCTTTTCTCTCCGATATCAGGTTTCCAACTTCCTTTGGCTGCCTTTGATTTCGACTTGCACATTTATGTTGATTGTGATATATATATTATATAATTATCATATTTTATTATATATATATATATATATAATATATATATATATATATATATATTATATATATATATATATATATATTAGTAGTATATTATTATATATATATTATAAAGTATATATATAATGATATATATATATTATATATATATATATATATATATATATATATATATATATATATATATATATTAGAATATATATATATTTATATAAAATCATAATCTAAGAATATATATCATTCACTATAATATATATATATATCATATATCATCTATTATAATATATCATAATATATATATATATATTATATATATATATATATCATACTATATCAACAACACAACACAACACACAACACACACACACATATATATACTACACACACACACACACACACACACACCACACACCACAACACACAACACCACACACACACACACACACACAAACACACACACACGCGCACACACACCCACATATATATATATTTACCTTTTTACAGTCTTCAATAATTCAGTGATACGTGTTCCTTTTTTCCCCCTTTTACAGCCTTCAATAATTCTCTTCCAATCGTCCTCCGAAAACACCTCAGGGTAATAACAAGACGAAGCTGGTACGAAAATCCCTTCAGGTGATGACGAGGAAGAAGAAACTAAATTGATTTAACTGAGACAAGGCAAAGACTTCAGAAGCTCCTTGGGGGACGTCGCTCAGGGTCATCGTGACATCTTCGTCTCTGCCTTAAGGAGATTCCATTCCTTGATCTTTTCTTAAGATCGAAATATAAGGAGGGAGAAGGATGACTCTAAGAACGGAACATCCGGTAACGAAGATATTCTAGTAGATGTTGGTCGTATTTTTTTTTTTTTTTTTTTTTTTTGGGTAAAGGCTTTTCTTACAGATTTTTTGTTCTGCTTGTTACATTTCCCTGTCATTGTCAGTCAAGCAAAATCATTATAATGTGATGGGGTTTCTTTGCAATACTAATATATCAAGAGGAGAGAGCCGATTGATTTATTGCGAATGTTACGAAAAAAGAAAAAAAATCAGTATATTGAAGGTACGAAGTTTCGGGTTTGTACTTCGAAAATAATTCTGATACGTCTCTTCTCGACATAAACGCTTATTTAAGTAGTGTACGTCTCTATCTTATATGCATATAGACGTATATGTAGAAATACGTTTGTTTTCCGTCTACATAATCTGTGTTTATTAGAATAAACGTTTGTCATCTGATTTGTTCCCTTCTAAAGGAAAAGGCAGACATCCAGGTGACTGATAACTTTTTAATCACGCAATGAATATAATTGTTGAGAAAGCATAATAAAAAAAG